>NC_092336.1:596420000-596505000 GCF_046630445.1 Rutidosis leptorrhynchoides | reverse complement strand
TCAACCCTGTATAGCTAACTCCAACATTCACATATAGAGTGTCTATGGTTGTTCCGAAATATATATAGATGTGTCGACATGATAGGTCGAAACATTGTATACGTGTCTATGGTATCTCAAGATTACATAATATACAATACAAGTTGATTAAGTTATGGTTGGAATAGATTTGTTACAAATTTTCACGTAGCTAAAATGAGAAAAATTATCCAATCTTGTTTTACCCATAACTTCTTCATTTTAAATCCGTTTTGAGTGAATCAAATTGCTATGGTTTCATATTGAACTCTATTTTATGAATCTAAACAGAAAAAGTATAGGTTTATAGTCGGAAAAATAAGTTACAAGTCATTTTTGTAAAGGTAGTCATTTCAGTCGAAAGAACGACGTCTAGATGACCATTTTAGAAAACATACTTCCACTTTGAGTTTAACCATAATTTTTGGATATAGTTTCATGTTCATAATAAAAATCATTTTCTCAGAATAACAACTTTTAAATCAAAGTTTATCATAGTTTTTAATTAACTAACCCAAAACAGCCCGCTGTGTTACTACGACGGCGTAAATCCGGTTTTACGGTGTTTTTCGTGTCTCCAGGTTTTAAATCATTAAGTTAGCATATCATATAGATATAGAACATGTGTTTAGTTGGTTTTAAAAGTCAAGTTAGAAGGATTAACTTTTGTTTGCGAACAAGTTTAGAATTAACTAAACTATGTTCTAGTGATTACAAGTTTAAACCTTCGAACAAGATAGCTTTATATGTATGAATTGAATGATGTTATGAACATCATTACTACCTTAAGTTCCTTGGATAAACCTACTGGAAAAGTGAAAAATGGATCTAGCTTCAACGGATCCTTGGATGGCTCGAAGTTCTTGAAGCAGAATCATGACACGAAAACAAGTTCAAGTAAGATCATCACTTGAAATAAGATTGTTATAGTTATAGAAATTGAACCAAAGTTTGAATATGATTATTACCTTGTATTAGAATGATAACCTACTGTAATAAACAAAGATTTCTTGAGGTTGGATGATCACCTTACAAGATTGGAAGTGAGCTAGCAAACTTGAAAGTATTCTTGATTTTATGTAACTAGAACTTGTAGAATATATGAAGAACACTTAGAACTTGAAGATAGAACTTGAGAGAGATCAATTAGATGAAGAAAATTGAAGAATGAAAGTGTTTGTAGGTGTTTTTGGTCGTTGGTGTATGGATTAGATATAAAGGATATGTAATTTTGTTTTCATGTAAATAAGTCATGAATGATTACTCATATTTTTGTAATTTTATGAGATATTTCATGCTAGTTGCCAAATGATGGTTCCCACATGTGTTAGGTGACTCACATGGGCTGCTAGGAGCTAATCATTGGAGTGTATATACCAATAGTACATACATCTAAAAGCTGTGTATTGTACGAGTACGAATACGGGTGCATACGAGTAGAATTGTTGATGAAACTGAACGAGGATGTAATTGTAAGCATTTTTGTTAAGTAGAAGTATTTTGATAAGTGTATTGAAGTCTTTCAAAAGTGTATAAATACATATTAAAACACTACATGTATATACATTTTAACTGAGTCGTTAAGTCATCGTTAGTCGTTACATGTAAGTGTTGTTTTGAAACCTTTAGGTTAACGATCTTGTTAAATGTTGTTAACCCAATGTTTATAATATCAAATGAGATTTTAAATTATTATATTATCATTATATTATCATGTATGAATATCTCTTAATATGATATATATACATTAAATGTCTTTACAACGATAATCGTTACATATATGTCTCGTTTAAAAATCATTAAGTTAGTAGTCTTGTTTTTACATATGTAGTTCATTGTTAATATACTTAATGATATGTTTACTTATCATAGTATCATATTAACTATATATATATCCATATATATGTCATCATATAGCTTTTACAAGTTTTAACGTTCGTGAATCACCGGTCAACTTGGGTGGTCAATTGTCTATATGAAACATATTTCAATTAATCAAGTCTTAACAAGTTTGATTGCTTAACATATTGGAAACATTTAATCATGTAAATATCAATCTCAATTAATATATATAAACATGGAAAAGTTCGGGTCACTACAGTACCTACCCGTTAAATAAATTTCGTCCCGAAATTTTAAACAGTTGAAGGTGTTGACGAATCTTCTAGAAATAGATGCGGGTATTTCTTCTTCATCTGATCTTCATGCTCCCAGGTGAACTCGGGTCCTCTACGAGCATTCCATCGAACCTTAACAATTGGTATCTTGTTTTGCTTAAGTCTTTTAACCTCACGATCCATTATTTCGACGGGTTCTTCGATGAATTGAAGTTTTTCGTTGATTTGGATTTCATCTAACGGAATAGTGAGATCTTCTTTAGCAAAACATTTCTTCAAATTCGAGACGTGGAAAGTGTTATGTACAGCCGCGAGTTGTTGAGGTAACTCAAGTCGGTAAGCTACTGGTCCGACACGATCAATAATCTTGAATGGTCCAATATACCTTGGATTTAATTTCCCTCGTTTACCAAATCGAACAACGCCTTTCCAAGGTGCAACTTTAAGCATGACCATCTCTCCAATTTCAAATTCTATATCTTTTCTTTTAATGTCAGCGTAGCTCTTTTGTCGACTTTGGGCGGTTTTCAACCGTTGTTGAATTTGGATGATCTTCTCGGTAGTTTCTTGTATAATCTCCGGACCCGTAATCTGTCTATCCCCCACTTCACTCCAACAAATCAGAGACCTGCACTTTCTACCATAAAGTGCTTCAAACGGCGCCATCTCAATGCTTGAATGGTAGCTGTTGTTGTAGGAAAATTCTGCTAACGGTAGATGTCGATCCCAACTGTTTCCGAAATCAATAACACATGCTCGTAGCATGTCTTCAAGCGTTTGTATCGTCCTTTCGCTCTGCCCATTAGTTTGTGGATGATAGACAGTACTCATGTCTAGACGAGTTCCTAATGCTTGCTGTAATGTCTGCCAGAATCTTGAAATAAATCTACCATCCCTATCAGAGATAATAGAGATTGGTATTCCATGTCTGGAGACGACTTCCTTCAAATACAGTCGTGCTAACTTCTCCATCTTGTCATCTTCTCTTATTGGCAGGAAGTGTGCTGATTTGGTGAGACGATCAACTATTACCCAAATAGTATCAAAACCACTTGCAGTCCTTGGCAATTTAGTGATGAAATCCATGGTAATGTTTTCCCATTTCCATTCTGGGATTTCGGGTTGTTGAAGTAGACCTGATGGTTTCTGATGCTCAGCTTTGACCTTAGAACACGTCAAACATTCTCCTACATATTTAGCAACATCGGCTTTCATACCCGGCCACCAAAAATGTTTCTTGAGATCCTTGTACATCTTCCCCGTTCCAGGATGTATTGAGTATCTGGTTTTATGAGCTTCTCTAAGTACCACTTCTCTCATATCTCAAAATTTTGGTACCCAAATCCTTTCAGCCCTATACCAGGTTCCGTCTTCCCGAATATTAAGATGCTTCTCCGATCCCTTGGGTATTTCATCCTTTAAATTTCCCTCTTTTAAAACTCCTTGTTGCGCCTCCTTTATTTGAGTAGTAAGGTTATTATGAATCATTATATTCATAGATTTTACTCGAATGGGTTCTCTGTCCTTCCTGCTCAAGGCATCGGCTACCACATTTGCCTTCCCCGGGTGGTAACGAATCTCAAAGTCGTAATCATTCAATAATTCAATCCACCTACGCTGCCTCATATTCAGTTGTTTTTGATTAAATATGTGTTGAAGACTTTTGTGGTCGGTATATATAATACTTTTGACCCCATATAAGTAGTGCCTCCAAGTCTTTAATGCAAAAACAACCGCGCCTAATTCCAAATCATGCGTCGTATAATTTTGTTCGTGAATTTTCAATTGTCTAGACGCATAAGCAATCACCTTCGTTCGTTGCATTAATACACAACCGAGACCTTGCTTTGATGCGTCACAATAAATCACAAAATCATCATTCCCTTCAGGCAATGACAATATAGGTGCCGTAGTTAGCTTTTTCTTCAATAACTGAAACGCTTTCTCTTGTTCATCATTCCATTCAAATTTCTTCCCTTTATGCGTTAATGCAGTCAAGGGTTTTGCTATTCTGGAAAAGTCTTGGATGAACCTTCTGTAGTAACCAGCTAGTCCTAAAAACTGGCGTATGTGTTTCGGAGTTTTCGGGGTTTCCCACTTTTCAACAGTTTCTATCTTTGCCGGATCCACCTTAATACCTTCTTTGTTCACTATGTGACCGAGGAATTGAACTTCTTTCAACCAAAATGCACACTTTGAAAACTTAGCGTACAATTCTTCCTTCCTCAATACTTCTAACACCTTTCTCAAATGTTCACCGTGTTCTTGGTCATTCTTTGAGTAAATAAGTATGTCATCAATGAAAACAATGACAAACTTGTCAAGGTATGGTCCACACACTCGGTTCATAAGGTCCATGAACACAGCTGGTGCATTAGTTAAACCAAACGGCATGACCATAAACTCGTAATGACCGTAACGTGTTCTGAAAGCAGTCTTTGGAATATCATCTTCTTTCACCTGCATTTGATGATACCCGGAACGTAAGTCAATCTTTGAATAAACAGACGAGCCTTGTAGTTGATCAAATAAGTCATCGATTCTCGGTAGTGGGTAGCGGTTCTTGATGGTAAGTTTGTTCAACTCTCGGTAGTCGATACACAACCTGAATGTACCATCTTTCTTCTTGACAAACAAAACAGGAGCTCCCCACGGTGATGTGCTTGGTCGAATTAAACCACGCTCTAAAAGTTCTTGTAATTGGCTTTGCAGTTCTTTCATCTCGCTGGGTGCGAGTCTGTAAGGAGCACGAGCTATTGGTGCAGCTCCTGGTACAAGATCTATTTGAAATTCAACGGATCGATGTGGGGGTAATCCCGGTAATTCTTTCGGAAATACATCGGGAAATTCTTTTGCGACGGGAACATCATTGATGCTCTTTTCTTCAGTTTGTACTTTCTTGACGTGTGCTAGAACAGCATAGCAACCTTTTCTTATTAGTTTTTGTGCCTTCAAATTACTAATAAGATGTAGCTTCGTGTTGCCCTTTTCTCCGTACACCATTAAGGGTTTTCCTTTTTCTCGTATAATGCGAATTGCATTTTTGTAACAAACGATCTCTGCTTTCACTTCTTTCAACCAGTCCATACCGATTATCACATTAAAACTCCCTAACTCTACTGGTATCAAGTCAATCTTAAATGTTTCGCTAACCAGTTTAATTTCTCGATTCCGACATATATTATCTGCTGAAATTAATTTACCATTTGCTAATTCGAGTAAAAATTTACTATCCAAAGGCGTCAATGGACAACTTAATTTAGCACAAAAATCTCTACTCATATAGCTTCTATCCGCACCCGAATCAAATAAAACGTAAGCAGATTTATTGTCAATAAGAAACGTACCCGTAACAAGCTCCAGGTCTTCCTGTGCCTCTGCCGCATTAATATTGAAAACTCTTCCGCGGCCTTGTCCATTCGTGTTCTCCTGGTTCGGGCAATTTCTAATAATGTGGCCCAGTTTTCCACATTTATAACAAATTACATTGGCATAACTTGCTCCGACACTACTTGCTCCACCATTACTCGTTCCGACACCATTTGTTCCTTTCGTTCTATTAACCCCTGGTCCATAGACCTCACACTTCGCCGCGCTATGACCATTTCTTTTACACTTATTGCAAAATTTGGTGCAGAACCCCGAGTGATACTTTTCACACCTTTGGCATAGCTGCTTCTGATTGTTGTTGTTGTTGCGGTTATTATTGTTGTTGGGATGATTGTTGTAGTTGTTGTTGTTGTTGTTGTTGTTGTTGTTGTTGTTGTTGTTGTTGTTGTTGTTGTTGTTGTTGTTGTTGTTGTTGTTGTTGTTGGGCCGTTTGTTGTAGTTGCGATTGATGTTGCGATTGTTGGGATAATTGTTGCGATTATTGTTGTAATTGCTGTTGTTGTTATATTGGTGATTCTTATCACCGTTTTCCTCCCACTTTCTTTTGACTTGCTTCACATTGGCCTCTTCAGCAGTCTGTTCTTTAATTCTTTCTTCAATCTGGTTCACTAGTTTGTGAGCCATTCTACATGCCTGTTGTATGGAGGCGGGCTCGTGTGAACTTATATCTTCTTGGATTCTTTCCGGTAATCCTTTCACAAACGCGTCGATCTTCTCTTCCTCATCTTCGAACGCTCACGGACACAATAGGCACAATTCTGTGAATCGTCTTTCATATGTGGTAATATCAAATCCTTGGGTTCGTAACCCTCTAAGTTCTGTCTTGAGCTTATTGACCTCGGTTCTGGGACGGTACTTCTCGTTCATCAAGTGCTTGAATGCTGACCACGGTAGTGCGTACGCATCGTCTTGTCCCACTTGCTCTAGATAGGTATTCCACCATGTTAACGCAGAACCTGTGAAGGTATGCGTAGCGTACTTCACTTTGTCCTCTTCAGTACACTTACTTATGGCAAACACCGATTCGACCTTCTCGGTCCACCGTTTCAATCCGATCGGTCCTTCGGTTCCATCAAATTCCAAAGGTTTGCAGGCAGTGAATTCTTTGTAGGTGCATCCTACATGATTTCCTGTACTGCTAGATCCAAGGTTATTGTTGGTATGTAGCGCAGCCTGTACTGTGGCTATGTTTGAAGCTAGAAAAGTACGGAATTCCTCTTCATTCATATTCACGGTGTGTCGAGTAGTCGGTGCCATTTCCTTCAAAATAGTCAAATGGAACAAGTTAATCATACAGAATATTAAGAGTAGTTAATAGTATTTCGTAGCATAATATGAACTCATTTATAAAAGCTTTTTCTTCATATTAGCGTTTTATAAGTTTAAATTCGGGTAGTACCTACCCGTTAAGTTCATACTTAGTAGCTAATATACAATTCAACTACTACAATTCTATATGAAAAACTGATTATAATAATATTTCGCGTTCAAACTTTTTTACAATATTTTACAAACTTACAATACCGCTTATTTTACATAAAGCATGAAATATAGCACACAATAACTTTGATACAAGATAGTTGTGAAGATAATTCTAGCTAGTACACAAGTCGTTCAGCAAAGGCAATAAAGACACGTAATTCGTACGTCCAGAAACAAGTCATGCATTCTGGTTTTACTAGGACTACTTCCCATCCTTGGTCTTGTGGAACATAACCGTTATGGCCGTTGATAAGACAGCATGTTGTAACGTCGTCAAAGGGACGAGGGTTACGTAATGTCCAACAGTCCCGTAACAATCTAAAAACCTCATTTCTTACCCCAATTACCGACTCCGTCACTTGTGAGAACGTTTTGTTTAATAGTTGTAGGCCGGTGTTCTTGTTCTCACTTTGGTGAGAAGCGAACATTACTAATCCGTAAGCATAAAATGCTTCTTTATGTTTCATGTTAGCCGCTTTTTCTAAATCACGAAGTCCAATATTCGGATATATTGAGTCAAAATAATTTCTTAACCCATTGCGTAAAATAGCATTTGGGTTCCCCGCAATATATGCGTCAAAGTAAACACATCGTAACTTATGGATTTCCCAATGTGATATCCCCCATCTTTCGAACGAAAGCCTTTTATAAACCAAGGCATTCTTGGAACGTTCTTCGAATGTCTTACAAACTGATCTCGCCTTAAATAGTTGTGCCGAAGAATTCTGACCGACTCTAGACAAGATTTCATCAATCATGTCTCCGGGTAGGTCTCTTAAAATATTAGGTTGTCTATCCATTTTGTGTTTTTATACTGTAAAATAGACAAGAGTTAGATTCATAAAAAAAATACTTATTAATACAAGCAATTTTTACATATATCATAAAGCATAAGCACACTATATTACATATATTACACCACACGAATACAGCTATCTTATTCCGACTCGCTTGTTTCTTCTTCTTCGGTTTTGGTTCGTTTTGCCAAGTTTCTAGGGATATATGATGTTCCCCTAATACGAGCCGTCGTTATCCACATTGGTTTAGAAAAACCTGGTGGTTTAGAGGTTCCCGGGTCATTGTTACAACTTAAGGACTTCGGGGGTTGACGATACATATAAAGTTCATCGGGGTTGGAATTAGATTTCTCTATTTTTATGCCCTTTCCCTTATTATTTTCTTTTGCCTTTTTAAATTCAGTTGGGGTAATTTCTATAACATCATCGGAATTCTCGTCAGAATCCGATTCATCGGAGAATTGGTAATCCTCCCAATATTTTGCTTCCTTGGCGGAAACACCATTGACCATAATTAACCTTGGTCGGTTGGTTGAGGATTTTCTTTTACTTAACCGTTTTATTATTTCCCCCACCGGTTCTATTTCTTCATCCGGTTCCGATTCTTCTTCCGGTTCCGATTCTTCTTCTGGTTCCGACTCTTCTTCCGGTTCCTCTTCGGGAACTTGTGAATCAGTCCACGAATCATTCCAATTTACATTTGACTCTTCATTATTATTAGGTGAGTCAATGGGACTTGTTCTAGAGGTAGACATCTATCACATAATATCAAACGCGTTAAGAGATTAATATATCACATAATATTCACATGTTAAAAATATATAGTTTCCAACAAAATTTGTTAAGCAATCATTTTTCAAGTAAACACGGTCGAAGTCCAGACTCACTAATGCATCCTAACAAACTTGATAAGACACACTAATACAAAATTCTGGTTCTCTAAGACCAACGCTCGGATGCCAACTGAAATGTCCCGTTCTTATTGATTAAAAACGTTCCATATTAATTGATTTCGTTGCGAGGTTTTGACCTCTATATGAGACGTTTTTCAAAGACTGCATTCATTTTAAAACAAACCATAACCTTTATTTCATCAATAAAGGTTTAAAAAGCTTTACGTAGATTATCAAATAATGATAATCTAAAATATCCTGTTTACACACGACCATTACATAATGGTTTGCAATACAAATATGTTACAACAAAATAAGTTTCTTGAATGCAATTTTTACACAATATCATACAAGCATGGACTCCAAATCTCGTCCTTATTTAAGTATGCGACAGCGGAAGCTCTTAATAATCACCTGAGAATAAACATGCTTAAAACGTCAATAAAAATGTTGGTGAGTTATAGGTTTAACCTATATATATCAAATCATAATAATAGACCACAAGATTTCATATTTCAATACACACCCCATACATAGAGATAAAAATCATTCATATGGTGAACACCTGGTAACCGACATTAACAAGATGCATATATAAGAATATCCCCATCATTCCGGGACACCCTTCGGATATGATATAAATTTCGAAGTACTAAAGCATCCGGTACTTTGGATGGGGTTTGTTAGGCCCAATAGATCTATCTTTAGGATTCGCGTCAATTAGGGTGTCTGTTCCCTAATTCTTAGATTACCAGACTTAATAAAAAGGGGCATATTCGATTTCAATAATTCAACCATAGAATGTAGTTTCACGTACTTGTGTCTATTTTGTAAATCATTTATAAAACCTGCATGTATTCTCATCCCAAAAATATTAGATTTTAAAAGTGGGACTATAACTCACTTTCACAGATTTTTACTTCGTCGGGAAGTAAGACTTGGCCACTGGTTGATTCACGAACCTATAACAATATATACATATATATCAAAGTATGTTCAAAATATATTTACAACACTTTTAATATATTTTGATGTTTTAAGTTTATTAAGTCAGCTGTCCTCGTTAGTAACCTACAACTAGTTGTCCACAGTTAGATGTACAGAAATAAATCGATAAATATTATCTTGAATCAATCCACGACTCAGTGTATACGTATCTCAGTATTGATCACAACTCAAACTATATATATTTTGGAATCAACCTCAACCCTGTATAGCTAACTCCAACATTCACATATAGAGTGTCTATGGTTGTTCCGAAATATATATAGATGTGTCGACATGATAGGTCGAAACATTGTATACGTGTCTATGGTATCTCAAGATTACATAATATACAATACAAGTTGATTAAGTTATGGTTGGAATAGATTTGTTACAAATTTTCACGTAGCTAAAATGAGAAAAATTATCCAATCTTGTTTTACCCATAACTTCTTCATTTTAAATCCGTTTTGAGTGAATCAAATTGCTATGGTTTCATATTGAACTCTATTTTATGAATCTAAACAGAAAAAGTATAGGTTTATAGTCGGAAAAATAAGTTACAAGTCATTTTTGTAAAGGTAGTCATTTCAGTCGAAAGAACGACGTCTAGATGACCATTTTAGAAAACATACTTCCACTTTGAGTTTAACCATAATTTTTGGATATAGTTTCATGTTCATAATAAAAATCATTTTCTCAGAATAACAACTTTTAAATCAAAGTTTATCATAGTTTTTAATTAACTAACCCAAAACAGCCCGCGGTGTTACTACGACGGCGTAAATCCGGTTTTACGGTGTTTTTCGTGTCTCCAGGTTTTAAATCATTAAGTTAGCATATCATATAGATATAGAACATTTGTTTAGTTGATTTTAAAAGTCAATTTATAAGGATTAACTTTTGTTTGCGAACAAGTTTAGAATTAACTAAACTATGTTCTAGTGATTACAAGTTTAAACCTTCGAATAAGATAGCTTTATATGTATGAATTGAATGATGTTATGAACATCATTACTACCTTAAGTTCCTTGGATAAACCTACTGGAAAAGTGAAAAATAGATCTAGCTTCAACGGATCCTTGGATGGCTCGAAGTTCTTGAAGCAGAATCATGACACGAAAACAAGTTCAAGTAAGATCATCACTTGAAATAAGATTGTTATAGTTATAGAAATTGAACCAAAGTTTGAATATGATTATTACCTTGTATTATAATGATAACCTACTGTAATAAATAAAGATTTCTTGAGGTTGGATGATCACCTTACAAGATTGGAAGTGTGCTAGCAAACTTGAAAGTATTCTTGATTTTATGTAACTAGAACTTGTAGAATATATGAAGAACACTTAGAACTTGAAGATAGAACTTGAGAGAGATCAATTAGATGAAGAAAATTGAAGAATGAAAGTGTTTGTAGGTGTTTTTGGTCGTTGGTGTATGGATTAGATATAAAGGATATGTAATTTTGTTTTCATGTAAATAAGTCATGAATGATTACTCATATTTTTGTAATTTTATGAGATATTTCATGCTAGTTGCCAAATGATGGTTCCCACATGTGTTAGGTGACTCACATGGGCTGCTAGGAGCTGATCATTGGAGTGTATATACCAATAGTACATACATCTAAAAACTGTGTATTGTACGAGTACGAATACGGGTGCATACGAGTAGAATTGTTGATGAAACTGAACGAGGATGTAATTGTAAGCATTTTTGTTAAGTAGAAGTATTTTGATAAGTGTATTGAAGTCTTTCAAAAGTGTATAAATACATATTAAAACACTACATGTATATACATTTTAACTGAGTCGTTAAGTCATCGTTAGTCGTTACATGTAAGTGTTGTTTTGAAACCTTTAGGTTAACGATCTTGTTAAATGTTGTTAACCCAATGTTTATAATATCAAATGAGATTTTAAATTATTATATTATCATGATATTATCATGTATGAATATCTCTTAATATGATATATATACATTAAATGTCTTTACAACGATAATCGTTACATATATGTCTCGTTTAAAAATCATTAAGTTAGTAGTCTTGTTTTTACATATGTAGTTCATTGTTAATATACTTAATGATATGTTTACTTATAATAGTATCATATTAACTATATATATATATCCATATATATGTCATCATATAGTTTTTACAAGTTTTAGCGTTCGTGAATCACCGGTCAACTTGGGTGGTCAATTGTCTATATGAAACATATTTCAATTAATCAAGTCTTAACAAGTTTGATTGCTTAACATGTTGGAAACATTTAATCATGTAAATATCAATCTCAATTAATATATATAAACATGGAAAAGTTCGGGTCACTACATGCAGGCCAAGGAGAGGGGGTATAGTTAGTGGGATCTGCAGCGTATGACACTGTCTGTTCATGTATTCAATTAAGCTGATTTTGCTGCCCCGCTTGAGTGTACCATGTTCGATCATTCCTTACATCAATGTAATGTTGCATCTCCCTGTTACCTGCATCGTAGTGATCAATTACCTTTTGGGTGTTTCGATCACTATGGAGTCGCATATCTGAAAACTGGCGCGCCATGTAAGCCTTCCAATCATTTCCCGGACCCGAACTACTTCCAACATTCGGTTGTAGATCTGGTTGCTGTTGGGGTTGTTCTGGTTACCTGTTCACGGGATCCTCATACCTAGTTAGAAAGCCGTTCGGCCCCCTAGTCAAAATGTTTGCCCTTGTATAGCTTACTCTATCAAAGGCAATCATATGTTTCTCCTCTAACCCGCTTGTATTGATACGAAAATGTTGGGCAATCCTGGTTACAAAATGGCCGCCCATGATTGGTGTAATCTTTTTCCTTTCTTCGAGAAGGAAAGTGAGAATCATTCGCGGAATATGAACATGGGAGTGATCCATTATCGCGTGAATATACCAGATATCCAAGTTGGTAACTTTTTCGCTACTATCTTTTCGACAGTTTATGGTACTTGAAATGAATCTTTGGATGCATAGATGCTCGTAGGAACGTAGCTTGCTACAAGTCTGCTTGCTTGCACTATATGCGCTATTGCTCATGTCCACCCATGCTGCTGAATGATTAAAAGAAGAAACATAGTATATACATTGATTAAAGTAATTTTGCATCAGTTGATGTGGCAACCCTTCATAGATATCCAACGCCTTCACAAATTGTAGCAGTGTTAATGTTCGGTCTTGTCCTCCAAGACGAAATCTCATAAAGGTACCAGATGTTGGTGACGTGTAATCAACCCTAAGTGAACCAACGAATTCTTTGACTAAAAGTGGGTATACTCTTTCTTGCATTCTGAACAGGTTTTCCCATGCATATATTCGATGGCCTTGTTACGTTACTCGGAAAAGGTTGCGAAAATTTTGATATTCGCCGGCTTCTTCTAATTGTGTCCAATCGATATATTTCCCCGGATATACGTCTTTGTGTAGAAGTGCCTTCATCCGTTCATGATATTCCGGATGCCTCAAAACTGCATTGATCCATGGATCCGAAGTGGTTAATCCACGGACATTTAACTGCCGGTTGTCAATATCCATTTCTTCCTCTTCAACAGCATGTTCTTCCTCACTTGTTTCCTCATCTACAATTGCCGGGGCTTTTTTGCTTCTTTGATTTTGGGTTTGATGATGATGCTCTAGTCTACAAAAACACAACAAAACCAAACAAACAAAATAACAAACCAAGTTGATTAGCATTAAAGAAATTCAAAACATCTTTCATATTGCACTTAGCGAAAACCATGTAGATATGTTAAGTTCAAAGTAAATCTCAATGTTTATGTTAACCAATATCTTATCATGGTATGAACTAGTTTCACTCTTAACAAACATGTACTAGTATGCCAATTGATTCAAATCACTTTACAAGTATAATCATACATAGCATGTTTCAGTTTCACCAAACACTTGCAATGTCATAACATATGGAACCATAAGCATTCATCAAAAAGCATGTTAAACAATATGCAATCAATGGTTTTCATACATTTAGAACATTAAATTCATCTAAAGTCAACAACTTCATCAAAATGCTTAAGCATATAATCCTTAACTTATATAATAATTACTTTCAAATCGAAATAACACCAAGTTAAGGTTCACATGTGTTTAGCATAAGTAATGAATTGCATAACTTCAACTTAGAACACTTACTAGTCAACAAAAGTCAAAATCCCTAATTCAAGAACCCTAAAATTCAATAATTTGTGTAATCGTGTAATTCAACAAAGGTTCATGCGATTTTGTTAATGTATACTAGTAATCAAACTTCAAAATATCTCAATTTAATCAATTAATGGCCAAAATTTCGAAACCCCTAAATTCATGAAGAACCCTAATTTCCAAAGTAAAGATTGAAGCAAATAATCATGAATTTAGAGCATGAATAAGGATTGGTAGCAACAATTTAAGCATATAATGACCAAAACATGAACATTCAAACATCCTCACACTAAGAACAAGCTAAATCCGATTTTTAGATTGAAGAACACAAGAATCATGAAGTGTTTAGGATTAATCTTACCTTTCTCATGTTGTTATTCGGATTTGATGCTCAAAGATGGGATTAATCGGTTCAATTAGTGATTAGAGATTGAAATTTGAGAGAGAATGAGATGGGATTCGGAGTAGTTGGTGAAAAAATGAGAAAAAAGGGTAAACTCCCGTATTTGTGCAACAAAATTGGGCAGACTCCAACATACAGACACAGATGCGGCGCATCTGAAGAAGATGCAGCGCATCAGGTGGTCCAAATGCGGCGCATGAGCCATTCTCGGCGCATTCAAAACTCTCGGTTTTTTTCTTGTCCATAGATGCGGCGCATCCATCCTGGATGCGGCGCATCTGGCCCTGTTGCACCAGCTTTTGACGTTTTTTCGCGTTTTAAACATTTCAGAAGGTCCCTAAACAACTTGGTTCATATAATAACTTAGAAATCACTCAAAAACACTCAAATTTATTAAAATATGTACACGAGTGGGACTATATACATGTTGTGAAGTTTAACGAGTCGTTCACATGACTCCGTCTCAAACTAATTAGCCTTGGGGAATAGGGTGATGTCATCTCGAACCGTGGTGTCAACTCCATCGAAATAGAGTTTCAAGCGATGACCATTCACCTTAAAGGTATTTCTGTTTCCAAATAACTCAACATATCCCGATGGGAATGCTTGTTTTACCAAATAAGGTCCCGTCCATCGGGACTTCAACTTTCCGGGAGAAAATTTAAACCGCGAGTTAAAAACCAAAACCTTATCACCGGTTTTAAACTCTTTCACTTCTTTAAATCGGGCATCATGCCACCTTTTCATTTTCTCCTTATACGAGCTCGAATTCTCGTATGCTTCTAACCTTAACTCCTCCAATTCATGCATTTGCATGAATCGGTTTTCACCAGCCTTTTCCATGTCTAAATTACAAAGCTTTAATGCCCAATATGCTCTATGTTCCACTTCAACCGGAAGATGGCACGCTTTACCATATACAAGTCTAAATGGTGTGGTACCGATTGGTGTTTTAAAAGCAGTCCTAAAGGCCCACAACGCATCATCTAACTTGTGTTGCCAAATCTTAGGGTTGTTATCAACTGTCTTCTCAAGTATGCGTTTCAAGGCACGATTTGTGTTCTCTACTTGACCACTCGTTTGCGGGTGGTATGGAGTAGAGAAACGATGAGTTACGCCATACTTCTTCAACACCTTTTCAAGAAGGTTGTTGGCAAAATGAGTTCCTCGATCGGATATGAGCGCCTTTGGGATTCCAAAGCGCGAGAAGAGATTTTTCAAAAAGTTCACCACCACCCTAGCATCATTCGTAGGTAAAGCTTTCGCTTCAGCCCACTTGGATACATAGTCAACGGCTACTAGGATGTATTTACACTTATGGGAACTTGGAAATGGTCTCATGAAATCGATTTCCCAAATATCAAAGATTTCACAAACTTGGATGCCGGTTTGAGGCATCTCATCCTTTTTCGTAATGTTACCCGTTTTTTGGCATGCATTACAAGTCCTAACGAAATTATGGGCATCTTTAAAGATCGTGGGCCAATAAAAGCCCGAGTCAAGGATTTTTCTTGCGGTGTGGTTTGGTCCGAAATGACCGCCGGTGGGCCATTGATGGCAATGCTCAAGAATTTGTTGAGCCTCTTTTCCGTACACACAACGGTGAATCATTTGATCCGCACAAACACGAAATAGGTCAGGGTGTTCCCAGAAATAGGATTTCAAATCCGCAAAGAATTTCTTCTTTTGTTGATAAGAAAGTCCTTTTTGAAGAATGCCTGAAGCAAGATAGTTTTCAAAATGGGCAAACCATGGGATTTCAGATTCCTTGTCAACCCTCATTAGAGATTCATCAGGAAATGTGTCCTTGATGATTGTATCATCAAGTTTTTCTAATTCGGGGTTTTCAAGTCGGGATAAATGGTCGGCGGCTAGATTCTCGGCTCCTTTCTTATCACGTATCTCAATGTCAAACTCTTGAAGTAGAAGAACCCAACGTATGAGACGATGCTTTGCATCTAGTTTCGAGAATAAGTACCTAAGGGCTGAATGGTTCGTGTAAACAATGGTCTTAGACAACACCAAATATGACCGAAATTTATCAAACGCATAAACAACCGCTAGGAGCTCCTTTTTCGTGGTGGTGTAGTTAATTTGAGCTCCCGTTAGCATTTTGCTCGCATAATAAATTGGACGAAAATGATTATCGGGTCGTTGTCCTAAGACAGCACCTAAGGCATAGTCGCTCGCGTCACACATTAACTCAAAAGGCATACTCCAATCCGGAGATACGATAATGGGATCTTGTGTGAGTTTTGACTTTAGAATGGAGAATGCATTCTTGCAATTGGAATTGAAGTCAAATGGAGCGTCCTTTTCAAGAAGTTTGGTCATTGGGCGGGCGATTTTAGAGAAATCCTTGATAAATCGCCTATAAAATCCCACGTGACCAAGAAAGCTTCTAATTGCCTTGACATTCGTCGGTATAGGTAGCTTAGAGATAACTTCAATTTTAGCTTTATCTACATCTATTCCCGCACGAGATATCTTGTGACCAAGTACAATGCCCTCCTTCACCATGAAGTGGCATTTTTCCCAATTTAGGACCAAATTTGCTTTCTCACATCGGATAAGCATACGTTCAAGGTTTAAAAGACACGATTCAAAGGAGTCTCCAAACACGGAAAAGTCATCCATGAAGACTTCCATACAATCATCTACCATATCATCAAAAATTGCCATCATGCACCTTTGAAAGGTTCCGGGTGCATTGCACAAATCAAATGGCATGCGGCGATAGGCAAAGGTCCCAAAAGGATAAGTGAATGTGGTCTTTTCTTGGTCATTAGGATCAATTGGAATTTGGAAGTAACCGGAGAAACCATCTAGAAAGTAATAGTATTCTTTCCCCGCTAATCGTTCAATCATTTGATCAATAAAAGGCAACGGGAAATGATCCTTTCTAGTGGCATTATTGAGACGCCTGTAATCAATACAGACTCTCCAGCCGGTAACCGTTCTAGTTAGAACGAGTTCGTCCTTTTGTACCCCCTTTTTGGGTACTACTTGTACTGGACTAACCCAAGGACTATCGGAGATGGGGTAGATTAACCCGGCATCAAGAAGCTTGACTACCTCCTTTTTAACAACCTCTTTCATGTTGGGATTTAGCCTGCATTGTCTTTGTACTACTGGTTTGAAGTCATTCTCAAGGAGAATTTTATGTGTACAATAAGACGGGTTTATCCCTGGAATGTCGGTTCTTTTCCAGGCTATAGCCTTTTTATGGGTTTTCAAAACAGAGATTAACCTTTCCTTCTCATTACCGGAAAGATGTGAAGCAATAATTATCGGTAATTGAGATGTACCTTCGAGGTAAGCATACTCCAAGTGTTTGGGTAGCTCCTTAAGCTCTAGTACGGGTGGTTCTTCCAAGGAATTCTTTATTCGGAATCTATCTTTATTTTCGATATCTTCAAATGATTCCTCTTCCTTGGGAATTTCTTCTTCCATGGTCTCATCATCCGTGACCACTTTCATCAACTCATCAAAAGCCTCATCGATATTGAAATATTCACTTTCACTTACCAGGGCAAACCCCGAGGTATCGATTTCAAGTAGCTCCTGCAATTCATCCTCAACACAAAGATTTATGACATCAATTTGAAAACAAGAGTCATCGGTGGAAGTAGGTCTTTTCATGGCTTTGTCAATATGATAAATTATTCTCTCGTTTCCCACACCTAGACTTAATTGTTCTTTTTGGACATTAATGATAGCATCTGCGGTGTTAAGGAAAGGACGTCCTAAAATGATAGGAACTTTTGTGTCCTCTTGCATTTCTAGAATAACAAAGTCGACGAGAAAGATAAGTGAGCCAACTTTTACAAGAATATCCTCGGCTATACCTATGGGAGTAACAAATGATTGATTTGCTAATCTAATACCCATCCGGGTTGGTTTCAAATCTCCTAAGTCAAGTTTCAAATATAACGAGTAAGGCATTAGGTTAACACTTGCACCTAGGTCGGCTAGTGCATCGTACACTACCGAATCACCCATCATACATGGTATGATAAAACTACCCAGATCTCCCAATTTTGGAGGTACATTTTGCTTTTTCAAGATTGCCGAACACTCCTCATGGAGGAATGTGGCAGAAACATCGTGGTATTTACCCTTCGAGGATATGAGATCTTTCAAAAACTTGCCGTAATGGGGCATACCCTTAAGAACCTCCGCGAGTGGTATGTTAATGCTGATTTGCTTGATCATATCCGCAAATTTCTGATATTGGCTCGCGAGTCTGTCTTTCTTCAATGCTTTTGGGTATGGAATAGGTGCCTTATACACCTTCACTGGTGGTTCTTCACTTTTCTTCGATATGACCTCCGGTGGATCATCTTTCTCTTGTTCTTTTTCAACATGCTCATCTACATCAACAGGTACCTGCAAAACAGAAGGAGACAAAGGAACTTCCGAGGACTTAAGAGTCTCCGGGTTAGTGGTTAAACCACTTCTAGTAGTTATAGCATTTACATGCTCATTCCTTGTTTGATTGTTATTAGGATTCACTTGAGTATTTGAGGGGAGAGCACCAGGTGGTCTCTCGGCTAGTAACTGTGAGATCCTTCCAACATCCCTTTCTAAATTCTGAATCGTAGCTTGTTGATTTCGAATTTGCTGAGTTTGAAGTTCCGCATTTTGCTCGTGTTTAACCATAAAATCTCTTAAAAGATCTTCTAAACCGGATTTCTTCTCGGGTTGTGGTTGTACATGTGCTTGTGGTTGTGGTTGTGGTTGATTGTGTTGGAAATTATTTTGGTAATTTCGTGGAGGTTGATTACGATTGTTTAGATGATTGTACCCCGGTGGTGCATTTCTTTGATTTTGATTTTGGAAATTCCGGTTATTTTGGTAACCTACATTTCCTCCGTGGTAATTGTTGTTTGAACTTGAAGGTCCCCCTATTTGATAACTGTTGATAGGAGGATATTTCCGGTTCATTGCTTCAACCGCCGAAAAGTCGTCAAAATTCATTTCACCTTTTCGCAAGTAACCTAAGAAATTTGCTTGCTCTTCCATCGTCGTTTGGTCGCAATCTCGCGTGAGATGGGGACCTTGGCACAACTCGCACCCTACCCTGATAGCGTGCATTTCTTTGGTTACCTTCTCGATTTGCCTTACTTGATTTGCCAATTGAACTTTTAATGCAGCGATTTCATCGTTGCTTTCGACATTAGCAACTGTTGACGATCTAGAGAACTCCATCTCCTGATGCCAATTATGAGAATGGGCTGCTATATCGGCAATTATCGTGTGAGCGTCTTCGGGCGTTTTTTTCATGATTGATCCTCCTGCTGCAACATCTATATCCTTCCGGGTAGCCACATTGACTCCTTTATAGAAAATTTGGACTTTTTGGAATGTATTCAACCCGTGTTGAGGACATACCCTAAGCATTTTATTAAATCGGGTCCAAGCTTCATAAAGAGTCTCGTTAGACTTTTGCTTGAAGTGATTTATATCACTTTGCAATTTTGCTGCTTTCGAAGCAGGGAAGAATTCTGACAAAAATTTGTCCATCATGTCATTCCAATCTTCAATATAACCTTCCGGTAGTGAGTCCAGCCAATCTCTTGCATCATCCTTTAGGGACCATGGAAAGATTTTTAGACATGCAACTTCATCGGAGACATCTTTGATTTTGAAAAGCTTGCAAATGCTTACAAACTTACGAAGATGCTCGTTAGCGTCTTCATTTGGGGCTCCACCGAATTGGCATGTATTAGTCACCATGTGGAGAAATTGCCCCTTTATTTCAAAACCATCAGTCATCGTAGGTTGAACAATTGTGTGGCCTTGTCCTGTCCTTGTTGCCTTCATCAAAGCATCCATCGTTTGATTTGTAGCAGTCATCACTTCCTCTTCTTTAATGACTGGCTCGATGATTGGTTGAACTATTGGTTCAGAGTTAGAATCTAATGAAAGTGATTCTAAACCCTGAGCAAGAGATTCTACTTCTTGAGCTCTTAAGCGTTCGTGAAGTTCTCTTTCAGGCTCAGGATATGAAGGAATTAAATTAGAGCTGGAAGAACGTAGATTCATGCATTAATACCTATCCTGCAATCACAACACTACAAACAAACCAATTGCAAAAATATAAGCTTACAATAAAAAGTAACTTTTCTAGGAATTGAATTACTACAAAAGGATCGAATAATTCAAAGTTTATTAAAATCTTTTAACAAAACCGCTCCCCGGCAGCAGCGCCAAAAAGTTGATGTGTCAAAACGTAACCTTTAAAATGAAGACAATATGCTTAATAATTAACACATAATACAGGCAACTAAAACCCGATCATGCAGTAACTAGCAAGTAAATTGACCAGTTCGATCCATAGGGAGAAGTTTGTTTTTAAGATTTTACCACGATTAATTATTCTAAAAGGGGGGTTTTGTGTTTGAAGTTGTATTTTCGTTTAACGAAACAGTAAATAAATATAGTAATTAACAAGAATGAGAATGCGGTATTTACTTCTATGCTTGATAAATGACAGGGATTGTTCTTTTATAATTAAAACCGTTATGAGATAGTTACAATAGAACAGTTTATATCGATTTCACAATTTCTATAAACTTAAGAACTATGTTTAATCAACAAGATTCTTTCATGGTTGAATTCACATAAAACCTAGTTTACTAAGATCACTCTAGGTAAACTACATGATTGTATATCCTAAATATCGTTCAATTAACATCCTATATTCACATATAGGTGGCTAGATCACTAGGTGTTGAAGTATAAGCTATGGTCTTTGATAAATTCACATAAATCAAGTCATAACTTACATAATTGAACTAGGATACAAGGATGATTACAACTATGGATCTTTTGAAAGAACATGGTGATTTAGATTGATTAACTAACTAGATTCAACCCGGTTAAACTTACGTGAAACCTAAATTACAACAAACACTTGAGGTAATTTCATAACTATGTTGCTTTGGAACTTATTCAATTACCGAATTAAACACATAACAAAATCACTTAAGTGTATGTATCTAATCGTCTAGATTACTAGTTGTATTGAAGTATAGATTGTTTTCCTAGTTAACTCACATTAATAGGTTTGCAATCTATATAATTGAAATAATGATCTAAACAAGCATAACAATGGTTCTTACGGTTGAACTAGATAATTAAATCAATCAAACATATGTATAACTAACATAACATCAAAATATAGAACAATCCCAAGCCAAAGATCTTACATTGAAGTAAACACACAAGGCTTTTAGCCTAACATAATCATAGTAGAACTAATGAAACAGTAAATACAAGTTGAATTCATGTTAAAAAGATATAGAACAATAGTACCAATTGCGATAAACGATCCTAGCTTAATCTTGATGTTGAAAGAGTGGAGATTGACTTGCAGCCTTCTTTGAACCTTGAAAATCGTCTTAGAACTGAGGGAGAACGTAGTAGTGAAGGTGTATGAAGTAAGTAACCAAAGGCTCCATTAAATAGCCTCAAAAGTTAGGTATTTTGGCCAGAAAGTGACCAGATGCGCCGCATCTCTTTGGGATGCACCGCATCTCTTTACGTTCAGTAGATTCCAGCTCGATTCTGCACTCAGGACTATCGGCAGGGGGTCAGATGCGTCGCATCTGGCTTGGATGCGCCGCATCCATCTCAGATGCGCCGCATCTGGGGCTGTTTTGGTCCAGAAGTCTGCATGCTCCGCATTTGAAACTGTCGGGAGTTATTTGGTGCATAGATGCGCCGCATCTAAGAGAGATGCGCCGCATTTGGACCTGTTTCAGTGGTTTCGGGCTGTTTTGCGCGTTCAATCTTCGTTTTAACTCTGTTTTTGCTGTTGGTCTTCATTTATTCATTCACAATGGACTTTTACAAATATACATGAATTACAATACATACGTGCAACAATTACATACAAATGGAACAACTTTGGATCAAAATAACGACAATAAACATATATAATTTTGGCGTTATCAGTGAGTTATAGGTTTAACCTATATATTTATCAAATCGTAATAATAGACTACAAGATTTCATATTTCCATTTCTCATAAACAACATGCAATCTGCATAAAAATCATTCATATGATAAACACCTGGTAACCGACCTTAACAGGATGCATATAGAATATCCCCATCATTCCGGGACTCTCATCGGACATGATAAATCGAAGTACTAAAGCATCCGTAACTCGGATGAGGCTTGTTGGGCCAAATAGATCTATCTTTAGGATTCGCGTCAATTGATGGCAATTATAATAAACACCAATTCTTAGGCTACCAAGCTAAAAAGGGGCATATTCGGTTCGATAATTCAACATAGAATGTAATTTTGATCACTTGTGTCTATTTTGTAAAACATTTATAAAACTGCATGTATTCTCATCCCAAAAATAATAGATTTTAAAAGTGGGACTATAACTCACTTTCACAGATTTTTCCTTCGTTGGAAATAAGACTTGGCCACTGGTCGATTCACGAACCTATAACAAATATGTACATATATATCAAAGTATGATTTAAATATATTCACAACATTTTTTATTACGTTTTTATGATTTAAGTTTGTTAAGTTAGCAGTCCTCGTTAGTAACCTACAACTAGTTGTCCACAGTTAGATGTGCTGAAATAAATCAATATATATTATCTCGAATCAATCCACGACCCAGTGTATACAAGTCTCAGGCTAGATCACAACTCAAAGTATATATATTATTTTGGAATCAACCTCAATCCTGTATAGCTAACTCAAACATTACTGCATATAGAGTGTCTATGGTTGTTCCGAAATATATATATATATATATATATATATATATATATATATATATATATATATATATATATATATATATATATATATATATATATATATATATATATATATATATGGGTCGATATGATATGTCAAAATATTGCATACGTGTATATGGTATCTCAAGATTACATAATATGTATAATACAATATAAATTAGTTAGGATATATTTAGTCTAGATTTGTTACAAAATTTTCGTAGCTAAAACTAGCAAATTTATCCAATTTTGTTTTACCCGTCATTTCTTCGTTTCAAATCCGTTTTGAGTTATTCAAGTTGTTATGGTTTCATAATGAACTGAAATTTATGAAACTAAATAGAAAAAGTATAAGTTTATAGTCAGAAAATACAGGTTACAAGTCATTTTTTAAAGAGGTAGTCATTTCCGTCGAAAGAACGACATCTTGATGACCATTTTGAAAAACATACTTCCACTTTGTGTTTAACCATGATTTTTGGATATAGTATCATGTTCATATGTAATATCATTTTTCCAGAAAATAAACTTCCAATTCAAAGATTAAGATAGTTTTTATTTTTCTAACCCAAAACAGCCCCCGGTTTCACTACGACGGCGTATGTCCGGTTTTACGGTGTTCTTCGTGTTTCCAGGTTTTAAATCATTAAGTTAGCATATCATATAGATATAGAACATGTGTTTAGTTGATTTTAAAAGTCAAGTTAGAAGGATTAACTTTGTTTGCGAACAAGTTTAGAATTAACTAAACTATGTTCTAGTGATTACAAGTTTAAATCTTCGAATAAGATAGCTTTATATGTATGAATCGAATGATGTTATGAACATCATTACTACCTCAAGTTTTGTGGATAAACCTACTGGAAAATAGAAAAATAGATCTAGCTTCAAAGGATCCTTGGATGGCTTGAAAGTTCTTGAAGTAGAATCATGACACGAAAACAAGTTCAAGTAAGATTTCCACTCGAAATAAGATTGTTATAGTTATAGAAATTGAATCAAAGTTTTAGTATGAGTATTACCTTGAATAAGAAAGATATCTTACTGTAAATAAGAAAGATTTCTTGAGATTGGATGATCACTTGAAATGGATTTGCAAGATTGGAAGTAAGCTAGCAAGTTTGAAAGATTTCTTGAAGTGTTCTTGAATGGTTGTTTTTATGATGATTAAAGCTTGTAATTGAAGCTAAAAGATGGTGAAAATGCTTGGAGATGATCAAGTATGATGTTAGGAGTATTTTGAGAGAGAATTTGGAGTGTAAGTATGAGAAAATGGAATGAAAAAATGGGGTGAAATTATAAAAACGGGATTACTTGTTAGTTGTTATAAAGAAAAAAAAAAAGATCCTTAAGTTTGTTTTTAGCTCATTAGTCATACAAGTTGTTAAATAATGGTTCCACATGTTTTTGACTCTAAGATGGCTGCTAAGAATGAATGATTAAAGGTGTATATACCAATAGTAAATACATCTAGAAGCTGTGTATTGTACGAGTACGAATACGGTACATACGAGTAGAATTGTTGATGAAAATGAATGATAATGTAATTGTGAGCATTTTTGCTAAGTAGAAGTACTTTGATATGTGTCTTGAAGTTTTTCAAAAGTGTACTAATACATATTAAAACACTACATGTATATACATTTTAACTGAGTCGTTAAGTCACTGTTAGTCGTTACATGTAAGTGTTGTTTTGAAACCTTTAAGTTAACGATCTTGTTAAATGTAATTAATCCATTGTTATAATACTTAAATAAGATGTTAAATTGTTATGTTATCATAATAACATGGTGTATAAATATATCTTAACATCATATATATATATATATATATATATATATATATATATATATATATATATATATATATATATATATATATATATATATATATATATATATATATGTTAAAATACTATTACAACGATAATCGTTACATATATGTCTCGTTTCGAAATTCTTAAGTTAGTAGTCTTGTTTTTACATATGTAGTTCATTGTTAA
The DNA here is from genome assembly GCF_046630445.1 of Rutidosis leptorrhynchoides. Taxonomy (NCBI): domain Eukaryota; kingdom Viridiplantae; phylum Streptophyta; class Magnoliopsida; order Asterales; family Asteraceae; genus Rutidosis; species Rutidosis leptorrhynchoides. Next base: position 596,479,961 of record NC_092336.1, on the reverse strand, counting down.
CACACTTAATGATTTACTTAATTATCATTTTATCATGTTAAATATAGTGTAACAATATCTTAATATGATACATATGTATTTAGTAAGATGTTGTTATAACGATAATCGTTATATATATCATTTTCGAGTTTCTTAAATCAATAATCTCATTTGTTTGTATATAATTCATTGTTAACATATTTGTGGAGATATTTACTTATCATAATCTTATGTTAACCATATATATATATCCATTTATATAACATCATGTAGTTTTTACAAGTTTTTAACGTTCGTGAATCGCCAGTCAACTTGGGTGGTCAATTGTCTATATGAAACTCATTTCAAATAATCAAGTCTTAACAAGTTTGATTGCTTATCATGTTGGAAACATTTAATCATGTAAATATCAATCTCATTTAATATATATAAACATGGAAAAGTTCGGGTCACTACATAGAACGGGTGTACTGTTGTACCCGCATAGCATATGGTCTTATGACGTTATTAAAGAAGTTACATTGTTAATTTACTCTTTTGTTCTTAGTTTCCGCGACCTTTAATTCGGAAACGAGGTTAACCGACCCAAACCATCGATTGTTAACCATTCAAAACCATCGACCGCTATTCATAATGGCAGCCCTATAAATACCCATAACTTCTGGGGTATTTTTTAATTTGACCTTTTTTTTAATAAAAAATTCCCTTTTTTTACAAAGTTTATTCTATTTCTTTTTTCATTCCTTTATTTTTTTAATTGTCCAATTAACCGACCGCTAACCGATCAAAACCACCAACTGTTAACAGAATGAAACTATGTCGAAGCAAAATGCGGGTTTGTTTTCCTCGTTGATAATGAATCACCAATAGTAGTTTATTGTTAGGCATGATAGCAACCTTTAGTTATCCTTAGGGCATGGCCGGTCCAAAACCGGAGCAAAGTGATCGACGGATCGTGGTCTGATTTTTTAAGGACCTAAATTTTATAATATATAATGCATTTGACTAGGCCAAAAAAATATCGAATACCATGGAATTATACAAGAATTCCGTACATATATCATAATAAATAGTATGCTTATCCATGAATAAAAATGTGTAGGGTGAAGGTGAAGGTGAAGGTGAAGATGTGATAAGGTACATCATCCATTTAAGAACCTTAATTAAACGTGGGGTTACTAAAAACCACTTGCCTTATCTTTATTACTTCCCCTTTTATTTTGCCAATTTACAGAATCTAAGAAAGCAGAAAGAAATAAGAGGATGCTACTTTTTTTTTTTTTTTTTTTTTTTTGTGTCTCTTATTTTATATGCATTTATCATATTCGTTTTATCATCATTGTTTTTCAATCTTATATCGTTGATAATCTTATCCTCATATTCACTTCTACCATCACCATCATTACTGTAATGAGTTCTTCCTATAAAACGACAAACTCCCATGTTCATCTTGCAACTTGCAACCATTAAACTCAAAGAATCAAATAACTGTTGCAATCTTATCAATTGAAAGATAACTACAAAACTTGATTACTTGCTCCAAACTTCTAACTGTATACATAAATTACATAGGCTCATAGCTAATATCAAATCCTTCACAAATTCTATTACCAAAGCTGTTGTATACAATGTATTATATTGATCCTTAACTATCAAAACCAAAAGCTTATCCAATCAACAGTCTACACATCAGCAGATTATTACGGCTTTTCGGAACCCATCTCGTCTACTACTTTAGCTAGCTACATGCAAATACACATTTGCATCAGTACAACATACTAACATAGTTAGGCCAACAATAATTACAATAACATGTGGCAAAATGGATGGGTCAGGACTCAGTATGTTGAAACAAGTAGTTTATTAGCAAGGCTGGGTAAGAAGAGTTACCTGTAAACACTTTTTTTGTTTATACTTTTTTCACTATTTGGTAAATAATCAATGAACCAATAACATTTACAAATACCAAATTCTTACAGACCGAAGTGTTTAGAAAAAAAAAAATTGAGCTAAGAGGTTGTATATGTTAAAAGTATACTTCCCAAGCGACATCTGCCCAGTTTGAACTATTCCTTTATAGGTAACATTTTAATTTTAAACCCGTTCAAGAAAAAACATAACCCAAATCAACCACAAGTTCATATAGAAGGATAATATGGTTTTCGATTATACTGCAAGTATCCTACATAAATGAAAAAGTGAGTACATTGTATTATAGGAAAACAAACTTACTGCTTGTTTCTTCCAGGATCATTTGTGTGGAAACACCTGTTGAGAAACCTAGTTTTGACATGATCTCTTCTAGACGTTTCACATTTGTAAGGTACAAATAACCAACCTACAGTAAAAGGTTAATAACAATTACAGTAGATAACCAACGAGAAAATGATGACCCTAAACTTTTATTACAAAGTCCAGTTAGGTATTATTTATTTAGTCTTTTAACATCAACATTTATAATATGTGTTGTACGGTGTTAAGAGAATCGAAATGCAGATATCGGGTGTCATCGATTGTGAGAACACAAATATGTACTCCAATAAAACATATTGAAAAAATTTGTAGAAGTTTCATCATCAAAAATGTGAGCTAATGATGATAATCTAGTCAAAGTTTCGGCATAGAGAATGAGTTCCCATAGGCATCAAGTGTATAAATATATAAGAACTGACCAGTGTTTCCAAAGATGAGGCTCTGTTGTAGACAGCTACACCAGCACGTTTTTTGGTCCGTGTTTTAGAAGATGATATATTCTTTCCCCACCGAAGTACGTCCCTGTATAAGACATATTGTAAGATACAACCCCATAAAACTGAATCTATTCAACTTGAGAATGATACATGATACTTCCCTAAATGAATATCCAAAGTAGTCGAAAAGGCAAAAGTTAAACTAGCTTCTGATTTTCCGTTCAAAAAAAAAAAAAAAAAAAAAAAAAAAATAGTTTCTGATTTTTAGAATATATGACGAAAATGATACAATTTTGAATAAGTCTTAACAACAGCATAGTGAGTAATAAACCAAAACATGGTAAAACACTAAAACTGACCGTTCTTCATCTGTTAATACTTTATCACTCAAAAGTTTCTGGAGCATTGCATCCTGATATGCACGAAAACGTAATTATCAATTCATTGGCCTAAATGAAAGTAGTAGTGCAACATAGAATTCAATCTATATAGAGCATAATCAATACAACTCAAAGTGAGCCACTTTAAGCCTTTTATTGTTCTACAAAATAGGATAGGATAATTTCATATTAATATCATACTTGTGCTTCACATCGTACAACAGCCATCACACGATCATTAAATTCTTCAATATTCAGAGGCGGGAACAGAAAATGCCTGCGGGCGTACAGCTGCACACATGTACATAGGCAATAACAGTAAGGTCTATGGAGTTGGCCGATATAAGATAGTAAACAATTAGAGATTAAAAAATTTCAGAAACTGTAAATGGCCATATTTCAAAATTATTTATAATTTACATGATGCATGACAAACCTCGTATATGCAATCTCCGATATATGCTAGCGAGGCAGCGTTATACATTGAGCGAGGTTTCTCTACTTTCGGCGCACTAGGCATCCATGTGTCTAATCCCATGTACTTTTCTTCCAAACGAACTGCTGAAATTCAAAATATCAATCAAACTAAACAAGAACAACATCTAACATATGACACTCCCTACGTAAGTCACTAGATAAATAAATATACTCATTTCATTACCAATTCAAATTCAATAATGGGGAAATTGCATTCTAGGATAAAATACCAAGCCTATCTCCTCAATTTGGGCAATATACTCAATAATATCTTAATTTTACAACTAGGATAACATCTGACTGGTTCACCAAGTATCTAGTCATTTCATTAATGTCATGTCTTTTAAACCTTTTTTTGGTGACATACTATAATCTCGTTTCCTCAATTATGTAACCTTTGTTTCGCCGCTTCACGTCAACATAACCAAATCCTAATTAGAATTTACAGGTTATTTTGTCGAGCCTGGTTGAAGAAATCCAGATATATCAATGCGCGTTTTGTTTCTGATTTATTTCATATTGCCCGGATATCCGTCTGGAAGCAGTCTATTGCCCACGGGAGAGGGATGACTTTTTTTACTTGCTAGTGGAGAAACGATTTCTATACTCGTGGGTAGAAAACGACTTCCCCTTTATTAAAGGGATGATAGTCTATATCCCACCCCCTCATACCTCACAATCGTGAGATTGGGTATTGTACAACAACAACAACAAAACCCAATACCACATGAGTGGTGTATGGGGATGTGAGATGTAGACAATCCTTCCCCAATCCGAGAATAAAGACAAGTCATTTCTCCACCCAACACTCTCAAAAGTAGAGAAAGTCATCCCTTTCTCTATTCGGCGGATAGAGAGATTGCTTCCGAGTGGACCTCCGGTCAAAAAGTACACATTTTTTGTTTAAAAGTAGAATAAAATTAAAATAAAATTGAGACGCCATGAAAATGGTAGAATCAAATTTTCATGGGTTTTAAAACCTACTTGGAATTCAATTTAGGCTCTAAACGGCAGTCAAGACGCAATAAATCGACGCTTGCTGTTGACTCAAAATAGAGCCAATGTGAGATTGGGTATTGTTGTTGTTGTAAACTGAATAGTTATAATATTACCCCAAAAAAAAATGGTATCTACTATGCAGCCTCAAAATGCAGCTTTTTCTTTAGTTTAAACTCTACTTAAACATGCGCACCAGTTATTGGATAAGAGAGAATATAACTTGGTTAGCACATTTTAAATCTTTTAACCCTACCATATCAAGTTTAATGTTTTAGCACCTAATTTTGCACATCCAAAGAACCCGGAAAACGCTATGTAAATAACGCTAATATACCAGTGATTCATTAACCCCCAAACCGACTCCAAATGCGCATCTAACCTATGGAGGATTAATGTCGTCAAGCAAGTTAAATATAGGTACTAAATCCTTAAAATCTCATATAAACGATGGATAAACTATTTTGCAAAATGGTATGATAATCCTACTTTTTAGCATAAAAGTCCTAATTTTTAACCGAGGATCGAACTATATCTTCGACAATACACAAGTAAAATCAAGAAATACAACTCCACTATATTACGTGCACACAAGGTGTTCGACGAAATTACGCAATAAGAGCATGAAAAATAAAAGATACCTTGAGCTGGGGTTGGAGATTTGCGGCTGAGAAGAGTGGAAAAAGATACAAAATTTCGTTCTGGTGAGTTTGATTTTAGGGTTTGTTTGGTGTTCAAATTAGCGGGAGTGAGAGTGTTAGGGTTTTTAGGGTAAGTACGGTGGGGATTGTAAGAGAGCTCATGACGCTGCGTGTCCCATGAAGCTCTAACCTTTACTGAAAATGCATGGACAGCAGAAGCCATGGATTTAGCTTCGACCGTGTATTGGGAGTTGGAATGGTGGTTTTGCTAAAGGCGTTAACGGCTAAGCTCACAATTTTATTCTATTTTGTATGTCAACTCCCTTAAGTTTGAACTTTGTTGAAATATGGCACCATTTATGAAATGCTTTTTTATTATTTAAGATATTTGATTTTGTTGTTGAAAGATATAGGTGTTTTAATTGTAATATATGTATAAAAGTTGAATTGTATGTACAAACGGGTTGTTTAGTTTGAGATACAAATAAATTTTTTTATAAATATGTACTTGTTATCAAGGTTGTAAAAGACGCAAGTCGGGGACGCATTGGCCATGCCTAGAAAACGACGCGTCGGACGTAACGGGGACGCAACGTTGATGCAACGTGTAGTGACCCGAACTTTTCCATGTTTATATATATTAATTGAGATTGATATTTACATGATTAAATGTTTCCAACATGTTAAGCAATCAAACTTGTTAAGACTTGATTAATTGAAATATGTTTCATATAGACAATTGACCACCCAAGTTGACCGGTGATTCACGAACGTTAAAACTTGTAAAAACTATATGATGACATATATATGGATATATATATATAGTTAACATGATACTATAATAAGTAAACATATCATTAAGTATATTAACAATGAACTACATATGTAAAAACAAGACTACTAACTTAATGATTTTTAAACGAGACATATATGTAACGATTATCGTTGTAAGACATTTAATGTATATATATCATATTAAGAGATATTCATACATGATAATATCATGATAATATAATAATTTAAAATCTCATTTGATATTATAAACATAGGGTTAACAATATTTAACAAGATCGTTAACCTAAAGGTTTCAAAACAACACTTACATGTAACGACTAACGATGACTTAACGACTCAGTTAAAATGTATATACATGTAGTGTTTTAATATGTATTTATACACTTTTGAAAGACTTCAATACACTTATCAAAATACTTCTACTTAACAAAAATGCTTACAATTACATCCTCGTTCAGTTTCATCAACAATTCTACTCGTATGCACCCGTATTCGTACTCGTACAATACACAGCTTTTAGATGTATGTACTATTGGTATATACACTCCAATGATCAGCTCTTAGCAGCCCATGTGAGTCACCTAACACATGTGGGAACCATCATTTGGCAACTAGCATGAAATATCTCATAAAATTACAAAAATATGAGTAATCATTCATGACTTATTTACATGAAAACAAAATTACATATCCTTTATATCTAATCCATACACCAACGACCAAAAACACCTACAAACACTTTCATTCTTCAATTTTATTCATCTAATTGATCTCTCTCAAGTTCTATCTTCAAGTTCTAAGTGTTCTTCATATATTCTACAAGTTCTAGTTACATAAAATCAAGAATACTTTCAAGTTTGCTAGCTCACTTCCAATCTTGTAAGGTGATCATCCAACCTCAAGAAATCTTTGTTTCTTACAGTAGGTTATCATTCTAATATAAGGTAATAATCATATTCAAACTTTGGTTCAATTTCTATAACTATAACAATCTTATTTCAAGTGATAATCTTACTTGAACTTATTTTTGTGTCATGATCCTACTTCAAGAACTTTCAAGCCATCCAAGATCCTTTGAAGCTAGATCATTTCTTGTCACTTCCAGTAGGTTTACCTACTAAACTTGAGGTAGTAATGATGTTCATAACATCATTCGATTCATATATATAAAGCTATCTTATTCGAAGGTTTAAACTTCTAATCACTAGAACATAGTTTAGTTAATTCTAAACTTGTTCGCAAACAAAAGTTAATCCTTCTAACTTGACTTTTAAAATCAACTAAACACATGTTCTATATCTATATGATATGCTAACTTAATGATTTAAAACCTGGAAACACGAAAAACACCGTAAAACCGGATTTACGCCGTCGTAGTAACACCGCGGGCTGTTTTGGGTTAGTTAATTAAAAACTATGATAAACTTTGATTTAAAAGTTGTTATTCTGAGAAAATGATTTTTATTATGAACATGAAACTATATCCAAAAATTATGGTTAAACTCAAAGTGGAAGTATGTTTTCTAAAATGGTCATCTAGACGTCGTTCTTTCGACTGAAATGACTACCTTTACAAAAACGACTTGTAACTTATTTTTCCGACTATAAACCTATACTTTTTATGTTTAGATTCATAAAATAGAGTTCAATATGAAACCATAGCAAATTGATTCACTCAAAACGGATTTAAAATGAAGAAGTTATGGGTAAAACAAGATTGGATAATTTTTCTCATTTTAGCTACGTGAAAATTGGTAACAAATCTATTCCAACCATAACTTAATCAACTTGTATTGTATATTATGTAATCTTGAGATACCATAGACACGTATACAATGTTTCGACCTATCATGTCGACACATCTATATATATTTCGGAACAACCATAGACACTCTATATGTGAATGTTGGAGTTAGCTATACAGGGTTGAGGTTGATTTCAAAATATATATAGTTTGAGTTGTGATCAATACTGAGATACGTATACACTGGGTCGTGGATTGATTCAAGATAATATTTATCGATTTATTTCTGTACATCTAACTGTGGACAACTATTTGTAGGTTACTAACGAGGACAGCTGACTTAATAAACTTAAAACATCAAAATATATTAAAAGTGTTGTAAATATATTTTGAACATACTTTGATATATATGTATATATTGTTATAGGTTCGTGAATCAACCAGTGGCCAAGTCTTACTTCTCGACGAAGTAAAAATCTGTGAAAGTGAGTTATAGTCCCACTTTTAAAATCTAATATTTTTGGGATGAGAATACATGCAGGTTTTATAAATGATTTACAAAATAGACACAAGTACGTGAAACTACATTCTATGGTTGAATTATCGAAATCGAATATGCCCCTTTTTATTAAGTCTGGTAATCTAAGAATTAGGGAACAGACACCCTAATTGACGCGAATCCTAAAGATAGATCTATTGGGCCTAACAAACCCCATCCAAAGTACCGGATGCTTTAGTACTTCGAAATTTATATCATATCCGAAGGGTGTCCCGGAATGATGGGGATATTCTTATATATGCATCTTGTTAATGTCGGTTACCAGGTGTTCACCATATGAATGATTTTTATCTCTATGTATGGGATGTGTATTGAAATATGAAATCTTGTGGTCTATTGTTACGATTTGATATATATAGGTTAAACCTATAACTCACCAACATTTTTGTTGACGTTTAAAGCATGTTTATTCTCAGGTGAATATTAAAAGCTTCCGCTGTTGCATACTAAAATAAGGACAAGATTTGGAGTCCATGTTTGTATGATACTGTGTAAAAACTGCATTCAAGAAAATGATTTCGATGTAACATATTTGTATTGTAAACCATTATGTAATGGTCGTGTGTAAACAGGATATTTTAGATTATCATTATTTGATAATCTACGTAAAGCTTTTTAAACCTTTATTTATGAAATAAAGGTTATGGTTTGTTTTAAAAATGAATACAGTCTTTGAAAAACGTCTCATATAGAGGTCAAAACCTCGCAACGAAATCAATTAATATGGAACATTTTTAATCAATAAGAACGGGACATTTCAGTTGGTATCCGAGCGTTGGTCTTAGAGAACCAGAATTTTGCATTAGTGTGTCTTATCGAGTTTGTTAGGATGCATTAGTGAGTCTGGACTTCGACCGTGTTTACTTGAAAAATGATTGCTTAATAAATTTTGTTGGAAACTATATATTTTTAACATGTGAATATTATGTGATATATTAATCTCTTAACGCGTTTGATATTATGTGATAGATGTCTACCTCTAGAACAAGTCCCATTGACTCACCTAATAATAATGAAGAGTCAAATGTAAATTGGAATGATTCGTGGACTGATTCACAAGTTCCCGAAGAGGAACCGGAAGAAGAGTCAGAACCAGAAGAAGAATCGGAACCGGAAGAAGAATCGGAACCGGATGAAGAAATAGAACCGGTGGGGGAAATAATAAAATGGTTGAGTAAAAGAAAATCCTCAACCAACCGACCAAGGTTAATTATGGTCAATGGTGTTTCCGTCAAGGAAGCAAAATATTGGGAGGATTACCAATTCTCCGATGAATCGGATTCCGACGAGAATTCCGATGATGTTATAGAAATTACCCCAACTGAATTTAAAAAGGCAAAAGAAAATAATAAGGGAAAGGGCATAAAAATAGAGAAATCTAATTCCAACCCCGATGAACTTTATATGTATCGTCAACCCCCGAAGTCCTTAAGTTGTAACAATGACCCGGGAACCTCTAAACCACCAGGTTTTTCTAAACCAATGTGGAAAACGACGGCTCGTATTAGGGGAACATCATATATCCCTAGAAACTTGGCAAAACGAACCAAAACCGAAGAAGAAGAAACAAGCGAGTCGGAATAAGATAGTTCTATTCGTGTGGTGTAATATATCTAATATAGTGTGCTTATGCTTTATGATATATGTAAAAATTGCTTGTATTAATAAGTATTTTTTTTATGAATCTAACTCTTGTCTATTTTACAGTATAAAAACACAAAATGGATAGACAACCCAATATTTTAAGAGACCTACCCGGAGACATGATTGATGAAATCTTGTCTAGAGTCGGTCAGAATTCTTCGACACAACTATTTAAGGCGAGATCAGTTTGTAAGACATTCGAAGAACGTTCCAAGAATGCCTTGGTTTATAAAAGGCTTTCGTTCAAAAGATGGGGGATATCACATTGGGAAATCCATAAGTTACGATGTGTTTACTTTGACGCATATATTGCGGGGAACCCAAATGCTATTTTACGCAATGGGTTAAGAAATTATTTTGACTCAATATATTCGAATATTGGACTTCGTGATTTAGAAAAAGCGGCTAACATGCAACATAAAGAAGCATGTTATGCTTACGGATTAGTAATGTTCGCTTCTCACCAAAGTGAGAACAAGAACATCGGGCTACAACTATTAAACAAAACGTTCCCACAAGTGACGGAGTCGGTAATTGGGGTAAGAAATGAGGTTTTTAGATTGTTACGGGACTGTTGGACATTACGTAACCCTCGTCCCTTTGACGACGTTACAACACGCTGTCTTATCAACAGCCATAACGGTTATGTTCCACAAGACCAAGGATGGGAAGTAATCCTAGTAAAACCAGAATGCATGACTTGTTTATGGACGTATGAATTACGTGTCTTTATTGCCTTTGCTGAACGACTTGTGTACTAGCTAGAATTATCTTCACAACCATCTTGTATCAAATTTATTGTGTGCTATATTTCATGCTATATGTAAAATAAGCGGTATTGTAAGTTTGTAAAATATTGTGTAAAAGTTTGAACGCGAAATATTATTATAATCAGTTTTTCATATAGAATTGTAGTAGTTGAATTGTATATTAGCTACTAAGTATGAACTTAACGGGTAGGTACTACCCGAATTTAAACTTATAAAACGCTAATATGAAGAAAAAGCTTTTATAAATGAGTTCATATTATGCTACGAAATACTATTAACTACTCTTAATATTCTGTATGATTAACTTGTTCCATTTGACTATTTTGAAGGAAATGGCACCGACTACTCGACACACCGTGAATATGAATGAAGAGGAATTCCGTACTTTTCTAGCTTCAAACATAGCCGCAGTACAGGCTGCGCTACATACCAACAATAACCTTGGATCTAGCAGTACAGGAAATCGTGTAAGATGCACCTACAAAGAATTCACTGCCTGCAAACCTTTGGAATTTGATGGAACCGAAGGACCGATCGGATTGAAACGGTGGACCGAGAAGGTCGAATCGGTGTTTGCCATAAGTAAGTGTACTGAAGAGGACAAAGTGAAGTACGCTACGCATACCTTCACAGGTTCTGCGTTAACATGGTGGAATACCTATCTAGAGCAAGTGGGACAAGACGATGCGTACGCACTACCGTGGTCAGCATTCAAGCACTTGATGAACGAGAAGTACCGTCCCAGAACCGAGGTCAATAAGCTCAAGACAGAACTTAGAGGGTTACGAACCCAAGGATTTGATATTACCACGTACGAAAGACGATTCACAGAATTGTGCCTATTGTGTCCGGGAGCATTCGAAGATGAGGAAGAGAAGATCGACGCGTTTGTGAAAGGATTACCGGAAAGAATCCAAGAAGATATAATTTCACACGAGCCCGCCTCCATACAACAGGCATGTAGAATGGCTCACAAACTAGTGAACCAGATTGAAGAAAGAATTAAAGAACAGACTGCTGAAGAGGCCAATGTGAAGCAAGTCAAAAGAAAGTGGGAGGAAAACGGTGATAAGAATCACCAATACAACAACAACAGCAATTACAACAATAATCGCAACAATTATCCCAGCAATCGCAACATCAATCGCAACTACAACAAACGGCCCAACAACAACAACAAAAACAACAATAGCAACTACAACAATCATCCCAACAACAATAATAACCGCAACAACAACAACAATCAGAAGCAGCTATGCCAAAGGTGTGAAAAGTATCACTCGGGGTTCTGCACCAAATTTTGCAACAAGTGTAAAAGAAATGGTCATAGCGTGGCAAAGTGTGAGGTCTACGGACCAGGGGTTAATAGAACGAAAGGAACAAATGGTGTCGGAACGAGTAATGGCGGAGCAAGTAGTGTCGGAGCAAGTTATGCCAATGTAGTTTGTTATAAATGTGGAAAACTGGGCCATATTATTAGAAATTGCCCGAACCAGGAGAACACGAATGGACAAGGCCGCGGAAGAGTTTTCAATATTAATGCGGCAGAGGCACAGGAAGACCCGGAGCTTGTTACGGGTACGTTTCTTATTGACAATAAATCTGCTTACGTTTTATTTGATTCGGGTGCGGATAGAAGCTATATGAGTAGAGATTTTTGTGCTAAATTAAGTTGTCCATTGACGCCTTTGGATAGTAAATTTTTACTCGAATTAGCAAATGGTAAATTAATTTCAGCAGATAATATATGTCGGAATCGAGAAATTAAACTGGTTAGTGAAACATTTAAGATTGATTTGATACCAGTAGAGGTAGGGAGTTTTGATGTGATAATCGGTATGGACTGGTTGAAAGAAGTGAAAGCGGAGATCGTTTGTTACAAAAATGCAATTCGCATTATACGAGAAAAAGGAAAACCCTTAATGGTGTACGGAGAAAAGGGCAACACGAAGATACATCTTATTATTAATTTGAAGGCACAAAAACTAATAAGAAAAGGTTGATATGCTGTTCTAGCACACGTCGAGAAAGTACAAACTGAAGAAAAGAGCATCAATGATGTTCCCATTGCAAAAGAATTTCCCGATGTATTTCCGAAAGAATTACCGGGATTACCCCCACATCGATCCATTGAATTTCAAATAGATCTTGTACCAGGAGCTGCACCAATAGCTCGTGCTCCTTACAGACTCGCACCCAGCGAGATGAAAGAACTGCAAAGCCAATTACAAGAACTTTTAGAGCGTGGTTTCATTCGACCAAGCACATCACCGTGGGGAGCTCCTGTTTTGTTTGTCAAGAAGAAAGATGGTACATTCAGGTTGTGTATCGACTACCGAGAGTTGAACAAACTTATCATCAAGAACCGCTACCCACTACCGAGAATCGACGACTTATTTGATCAACTACAAGGCTCGTCTGTTTATTCAACGATTGACTTACGTTCCGGGTATCATCAAATGCGGGTGAAAGAAGATGATATTCCAAAGACTGCTTTCAGAACACGTTACGGTCATTACGAGTTTATGGTCATGCCATTTGGTTTAACTAATGCACCAGCTGTGTTCATGGACCTTATGAACCGAGTGTGTGGACCATACCTTGACAAGTTTGTCATTGTTTTCATTGATGAAATACTTATTTACTCAAAGAATGACCAAGAACACGGTGAACATTTGAGAAAGGTGTTAGAAGTATTGAGGAAGGAAGAATTGTACGCTAAGTTTTCAAAGTGTGCATTTTGGTTGGAAGAAGTTCAATTCCTCGGTCACATAGTGAACAAAGAAGGTATTAAGGTGGATCCGGCAAAGATAGAAACTGTTGAAAAGTGGGAAACCCCGAAAACTCCGAAACACATACGCCAGTTTTTAGGACTAGCTGGTTACTACAGAAGATTCATCCAAGACTTTTCCAGAATAGCAAAACCCTTGACTGCATTAACGCATAAAGGGAAGAAATTTGAATGGAATGATGAACAAGAGAAAACGTTTCAGTTATTGAAGAAAAAGCTAACTACGGCACCTATATTGTCATTGCCTGATGGGAATGATGATTTTGTGATTTATTGTGACGCATCAAAGCAAGGTCTCGGTTGTGTATTAATGCAACGAACGAAGGTGATTGCTTATGCGTCTAGACAATTGAAGATTCACGAACAAAATTATACGACGCATGATTTGGAATTAGGCGCGGTTGTTTTTGCATTAAAGACTTGGAGGCACTACTTATATGAGGTCAAAAGTATTATATATACCGACCACAAAAGTCTTCAACACATATTTAATCAGAAACAACTGAATATGAGGCAGCGTAGGTGGATTGAATTATTGAATGATTACGACTTTGAGATTCGTTACCACCCGGGAAAGGCAAATGTGGTAGCCGATGCCTTGAGCAGGAAGGACAGAGAACCCATTCGAGTAAAATCTATGAATATAATGATTCATAATAACCTTACTACTCAAATAAAGGAGGCGCAACAAGGAGTTTTAAAAGAGAGAAATTTAAAGGATGAAATACCCAAAGGATCGGAGAAGCATCTTAATATTCGGGAAGACGGAACCCGGTATAGGGCTGAAAGGATTTGGGTACCAAAATTTGGAGATATGAGAGAAATGGTACTTAGAGAAGCTCATAAAACCAGATACTCAATACATCCTGGAACGGGGAAGATGTACAAGGATCTCAAGAAACATTTTTGGTGGCCGGGTATGAAAGCCGATGTTGCTAAATACGTAGGAGAATGTTTGACATGTTCTAAGGTCAAAGCTGAGCATCAGAAACCATCAGGTCTACTTCAACAACCCGAAATCCTGGAATGGAAATGGGAAAACATTACCATGGATTTCATCACTAAATTGCCAAGGACTGCAAGTGGTTTTGATACTATTTGGGTAATAGTTGATCGTCTCACCAAATCAGCACACTTCCTGCCAATAAGAGAAGATGACAAGATGGAGAAGTTAGCACGACTATATTTGAAGGAAGTCATCTCCAGACATGGAATACCAATCTCTATTATCTCTGATAGGGATGGCAGATTTATTTCAAGATTTTGGCAGACATTACAGCAAGCATTAGGAACTCGTCTAGACATGAGTACTGCCTATCATCCACAAACTGATGGGCAGAGCGAAAGGACGATACAAACGCTTGAAGACATGCTACGAGCATGTGTTATTGATTTCGGAAACAGTTGGGATCGACATCTACCGTTAGCAGAATTTTCCTACAACAACAGCTACCATTCAAGCATTGAGATGGCGCCGTTTGAAGCACTTTATGGTAGAAAGTGCAGGTCTCCGATTTGTTGGAGTGAAGTGGGGGATAGACAGATTACGGGTCCGGAGATTATACAAGAAACTACCGAGAAGATCATCCAAATTCAACAACGGTTGAAAACCGCCCAAAGTCGACAAAAGAGCTACGCTGACATTAAAAGAAAAGATATAGAATTTGAAATTGGAGAGATGATCATGCTTAAAGTTGCACCTTGGAAAGGCGTTGTTCGATTTGGTAAACGAGGGAAATTAAATCCAAGGTATATTGGACCATTCAAGATTATTGATCGTGTCGGACCAGTAGTTTACCGACTTGAGTTACCTCAACAACTCGCGGCTGTACATAACACTTTCCACGTCTCGAATTTGAAGAAATGTTTTGCTAAAGAAGATCTCACTATTCCGTTAGATGAAATCCAAATCAACGAAAAACTTCAATTCATCGAAGAACCCGTCGAAATAATGGATCGTGAGGTTAAAAGACTTAAGCAAAACAAGATACCAATTGTTAAGGTTCAATGGAATGCTCGTAGAGAACCCGAGTTCACCTGGGAGCGTGAAGATCAGATGAAGAAGAAATACCCGCATCTATTTCCAGAAGATTCGTCAACACCTTCAACAGCTGAAAATTTCGGGACGAAATTTATTTAACGGGTAGGTACTGTAGTGACCCGAACTTTTCCATGTTTATATATATTAATTGAGATTGATATTTACATGATTAAATGTTTCCAACATGTTAAGCAATCAAACTTGTTAAGACTTGATTAATTGAAATATGTTTCATATAGACAATTGACCACCCAAGTTGACCGGTGATTCACGAATGTTAAAACTTGTAAAAACTATATGATGACATATATATGGATATATATATAGTTAACATGATACTATGATAAGTAAATATATCATTAAGTATATTAACAATGAACTACATATGTAAAAACAAGACTACTAACTTAATGATTTTTAAACGAGACATATATGTAACGATTATCGTTGTAAGACATTTAATGTATATATATCATATTAAGAGATATTCATACATGATAATATCATGATAATATAATAATTTAAAATCTCATTTGATATTATAAACATAGGGTTAACAATATTTAACAAGATCGTTAACCTAAAGGTTTCAAAACAACACTTACATGTAACGACTAACGATGACTTAACGACTCAGTTAAAATGTATATACATGTAGTGTTTTAATATGTATTTATACACTTTTGAAAGACTTCAATACACTTATCAAAATACTTCTACTTAACAAAAATGCTTACAATTACATCCTCGTTCAGTTTCATCAACAATTCTACTCGTATGCACCCGTATTCGTACTCGTACAATACACAGCTTTTAGATGTATGTACTATTGGTATATACACTCCAATGATCAGCTCTTAGCAGCCCATGTGAGTCACCTAACACATGTGGGAACCATCATTTGGAAACTAGCATGAAATATCTCATAAAATTACAAAAATATGAGTAATCATTCATGACTTATTTACATGAAAACAAAATTACATATCCTTTATATCTAATCCATACACCAACGACCAAAAACACCTAAAAACACTTTCATTCTTCAATTTTATTCATCTAATTGATCTCTCTCAAGTTCTATCTTCAAGTTCTAAGTGTTCTTCATATATTCTACAAGTTCTAGTTACATAAAATCAAGAATACTTTCAAGTTTGCTAGCTCACTTCCAATCTTGTAAGGTGATCATCCAACCTCAAGAAATCTTTGTTTCTTACAGTAGGTTATCATTCTAATATAAGGTAATAATCATATTCAAACTTTGGTTCAATTTCTATAACTATAACAATCTTATTTCAAGTGATAATCTTACTTGAACTTGTTTTTGTGTCATGATCCTACTTCAAGAACTTTCAAGCCATCCAAGATCCTTTGAAGCTAGATCATTTCTTGTCACTTCCAGTAGGTTTACCTACTAAACTTGAGGTAGTAATGATGTTCATAACATCATTCGATTCATATATATAAAGCTATCTTATTCGAAGGTTTAAACTTCTAATCACTAGAACATAGTTTAGTTAATTCTAAACTTGTTCGCAAACAAAAGTTAATCCTTCTAACTTGACTTTTAAAATCAACTAAACACATGTTCTATATCTATATGATATGCTAACTTAATGATTTAAAACCTGGAAACACGAAAAACACCGTAAAACCGGATTTACGCCGTCGTAGTAACACCGCGGGCTGTTTTGGGTTAGTTAATTAAAAACTATGATAAACTTTGATTTAAAAGTTGTTATTCTGAGAAAATGATTTTTATTATGAACATGAAACTATATCCAAAAATTATGGTTAAACTCAAAGTGGAAGTATGTTTTCTAAAATGGTCATCTAGACGTCGTTCTTTCGACTGAAATGACTACCTTTACAAAAACGACTTGTAACTTATTTTTCCGACTATAAACCTATACTTTTTATGTTTAGATTCATAAAATAAAGTTCAATATGAAACCATAGCAAATTGATTCACTCAAAACGGATTTAAAATGAAGAAGTTATGGGTAAAACAAGATTGGATAATTTTTCTCATTTTAGCTACGTGAAAATTGGTAACAAATCTATTCCAACCATAACTTAATCAACTTGTATTGTATATTATGTAATCTTGAGATACCATAGACACGTATACAATGTTTCGACCTATCATGTCGACACATCTATATATATTTCGGAACAACCATAGACACTCTATATGTGAATGTTGGAGTTAGCTATACAGGGTTGAGGTTGATTCCAAAATATATATAGTTTGAGTTGTGATCAATACTGAGATACGTATACACTGGGTCGTGGATTGATTCAAGATAATATTTATCGATTTATTTCTGTACATCTAACTGTGGACAACTAGTTGTAGGTTACTAACGAGGACAGCTGACTTAATAAACTTAAAACATCAAAATATATTAAAAGTGTTGTAAATATATTTTGAACATACTTTGACATATATGTATATATTGTTATAGGTTCGTGAATCAACCAGTGGCCAAGTCTTACTTCTCGACGAAGTAAAAATCTGTGAAAGTGAGTTATAGTCCCACTTTTAAAATCTAATATTTTTGGGATGAGAATACATGCAGGTTTTATAAATGATTAACAAAATAGACACAAGTACGTGAAACTACATTCTATGGTTGAATTATCGAAATCGAATATGCCCCTTTTTATTAAGTCTGGTAATCTAAGAATTAGGGAACAGACACCCTAATTGACGCGAATCCTAAAGATAGATCTATTGGGCCTAACAAACCCCATCCAAAGTACCGGATGCTTTAGTACTTCGAAATTTATATCATATCCGAAGGGTGTCCCGGAATGATGGGGATATTCTTATATATGCATCTTGTTAATGTCGGTTACCAGGTGTTCACCATATGAATGATTTTTATCTCTATGTATGGGATGTGTATTGAAATATGAAATCTTGTGGTCTATTGTTACGATTTGATATATATAGGTTAAACCTATAACTCACCAACATTTTTGTTGACGTTTAAAGCATGTTTATTCTCAGGTGAATACTAAAAGCTTCCGCTGTTGCATACTAAAATAAGGACAAGATTTGGAGTCCATGTTTGTATGATACTGTGTAAAAACTGCATTCAAGAAAATGATTTCGATGTAACATATTTGTATTGTAAACCATTATGTAATGGTCGTGTGTAAACAGGATATTTTAGATTATCATTATTTGATAATCTACGTAAAGCTTTTTAAACCTTTATTTATGAAATAAAGGTTATGGTTTGTTTTAAAAATGAATGCAGTCTTTGAAAAACGTCTCATATAGAGGTCAAAACCTCGCAACGAAATCAATTAATATGGAACGTTTTTAATCAATAAGAACGGGACATTTCACAACGGGCGTTGACTAACGTTGACATTATAAAATAGTTTTATTAAATATATATTTATATATAATATTATATAGATGGAATCTTAAAATACAAACTATATTTACAATAAAAATGAATAATTATTAACAATATTACAAAAAATAATAAAAATTGATCGACTTTGAATGACTTTGACCGACTTTTTACCTTTGACCGACTTTTTAGAAACGACGCATCGGTCATGCCTAAAAAATGATGCGTCGGCCAATTCGGCCGACTTTTGCAACACTGCTTGTTATAATCTTATATATATATATATATATATATATATATATATATATATATATATATATATATATATATATATATATATATATATATATATATATATATATATATATATTGTAATAACCCGACTTTTTACGTTAACGTTTCGTTAAAAACTTAACAACTGTTACTTAAAATTTACAATTTTGTATGTAATATTTTTTTAATATACTATTATTAATATTGGTTATATTTTTTTTTAAAACACTACGGTTAGTGAAAACGAGAAAAATATATTTTAAGACAACAAAACGTATGATTATTAATTTTAATAATTATGTTATATAACAATTGAGTTTTAAAAATCATTTTAATTAAGTAGGATGTCAATACTTATATTTTTATTGGTATTCAACAAGTATTTATACGCATATTATACAAACGTTTCTACATGTATGTGCATAGTTATATACACTAATAATTCAAACTAATAATTATGTTTATTATTATTATTATATATTAGATAATAGATACAAAATTCGTGACTCACTTGCCAACTACTCCCATAAATTACGTAACACATGATTTATAAACATTATAATTACTTTATTATATAATTTAAATATAAAAACGATATTTAAATATATTCTTAATAATTGATTTGAATTAAATATAAAAGGTTTCGAACAATATATATATATAGATGTATTTTTTTTATAAATATAAAATTTACCGATTATTGAATCATATTTAGATAGGAAACATTGGATTTAACTAACGGATAAAAACTTAATTATCACCCTTGACAATATATTATATCTATATTTTCTTACTATTAAACCCGTGACTACACACTAATACCCGTGTTTATCTAACTTAAAACCGTGACTCTATCTTATCTATATTATTTCTGATTCAATCATTCATTTCATCTAACACACACACGTACACAATTTTCTCAAAGAACACCCATCCACTATTCATCATCATCATCGATCTTCTTTCCTCAAGAACACCTTCAAGAAATCACTTGATCATAAAATCGTTTACATATTCGGATTCCTCTCGAAGAACTCTACACATCCATACCAACAATTTCTTGATTAGAGTAAGTTTTAAAAACTCTAATTTTTGAGTTTTCATGTTTTTGTTACATTCTAGGGTAGATATA
Organism: Rutidosis leptorrhynchoides; assembly: GCF_046630445.1. Classification (NCBI taxonomy): domain Eukaryota; kingdom Viridiplantae; phylum Streptophyta; class Magnoliopsida; order Asterales; family Asteraceae; genus Rutidosis; species Rutidosis leptorrhynchoides. The sequence continues at coordinate 596,459,678 of NC_092336.1, read as the reverse complement.
GTGTCTAGTGCTCAAGTCCTTGTATGTATGCATGATATTATTCGTTAATTTGATCGATTGATGACTTTTTGATGAATCACGAATTTGTTTTGTGTGAGGTCAGAAACTTGAACTTGTTAAATGTATAATATTATGAGATAATCAGAATCTTCTTGAAAAAATAATAAGTTTGGGCTTTGGAATTTCGAATTTTCGTTACCGTATGCTCATGTTATGCTTAATTGAAGTTTTAACTCGTTTTATGAATGATCACGAATTTGAATGGTATGCTACTGATATGAACATGATATTTTCAGTTTATGGTATGTGCATAAATGTATTCCTCTTGAAAAATTATTAACTTTTCATTAACTATCATGTGATTTCGATTTATAGATCAAAAGTTATGATTAATTGATTTCGGGTTGAAAAATTCGTATTTGAAACTGAGATTCTGGAAAAGTTGAGTTTATAATCTGATCATGGCATGATGATATTTGAAATGAGCTTGAAAAATTATTAACTTTTCGTTTAGATATCATATGTTTTTGATTTATAGAAGTTAAGTTATGAACGATTTAAGTTATGTTTTTATATGTTGTTTATGAACGTTTTTGACATGGTTAATGACTTGTAGCTGCTAATATGAGTTCATAGGGTTGTTGGACTTGAAAAACTACTGATACTAGACTCAAGAATTGGGTCGATTCGAATTTTCTTTAGACTTTTACGCACGTTCAAAGTTTGGTACATTTTAATAAAAATGCTGTTTGAATTCTGAAAACTGCACGAACCACTGTTAACGTTTTCTGCAACCGGGTCTGATCTGGGTCGAACCAGGTTATGGAAATTTTTCTGTATATTCTCCACTTAAAAACACCGCATCTCCAATTGGCGGTGACTGATTTGGATTTGCGATGATTTTTCTAAAAATCACAGAAGTTGCTGCTGTAACTACCTTTTTAAACTTGTATTTTTGCAAATGTTTCGGGTTATAAAAATAATGACCAATACTTGAGACTTGAGACTTTTTGTATGAACTTAATACACTTATATTAACTATTTCATATAGTGTGGGGTGTTCTAAAGTGGTAATTTTGTGTATATATATATATATATATATATATATATATATATATATATATATATATATATATATATATATATATATATATATATATATATATATATAACCATGTAATTTAAATCGCCGGTTTGGACATTTGACCCGTTTAAGCCAAAAATTGTCAAAATGAGTAACGGGCACCGTGGACACGTCCGATATATTAATTTAAGTAAGTTTGAAGATTTTAATGTTTTAAAAATGAGTTTTTTCATGTTTTGGTCAAAATGGGTATTTATGACCCATTTGGGTCATACGCGCTTACTTTGACCCATATACGAAATTTTGAGAAACAAAGGCATCTAACACGTCTAAAATATCATTTTGGACTTGTGACATGATTTTTACATGCTCAAGTATTATGGTTTAGAATTTGAGGTGTCAATGGAAAAATTTTAGTATTTTAATAAAAGTGTCAAAATGACTCTCGGGCTTACTTTGCGGACTCGTAAGTTGAAATTAGTTAAGTATGGATAAAAACTATTAATTGGTAATGAAAGCATTTACGACAAACTTTAAAATGATATATTATATGTATGATTTTGTTGAGTCTAAACAAGTTTAAAACAAGCGACAAAATGGAGAGTCGTTGCTGATTTTGACACTTAACAGCATATTAACAGCATTTTATGTTTCGGGAGACTGTTTTCGCGAGGTCATAACTTTAAAACCGTAACTCCGTTTTTGTCAAATAAACTGTCTATAGAAATGTGGGATGACACACTTTCCAATGGTCACGACCTAAGGTATTATATCGAATTTTATGGGACCCGGAATCAGCTGCAAAATACTAAAAAAATACATATATGTAAATAATATAAATTTTTCTAAGTAAAAATGAATAACTTAAGTTTGACCTATGTTTGACTATTTGACCAACTTGTGTAATTTTATGCAGTTGTTGACTTGTGTTAACCATGTTGACTGTGTTTGACTTGCGTTTGACTTACTTTGACTTGCGTTGACTTTTGTTGACTTTTGCTAAATTTTGCTAAATTTATGAGTCGAACTTGAGCAATAGGACTATACTTACCCTATGGACCGACCTAGCTTATTAGACACTTATTGACCAACATATGTTCTCTAGATTGAGGTCTATGGTTACTTGCATTCTGATTTTCGGTCACATCTCTGTGATTTATTTCTGAAGTTGTCAGGTGAGTTTCATTTGCTCACTTTTTAATTGCTTTTGCAATCTATATTTTTGGGCTGAGAATGCATGCACTTTATTTTAAACACAATGGATACAAGTATATACTAAATTCTACACTGAGTTTGAACCAAAAATCCCTTAGCTTTGGTAACTAGTAGCTGCCGGTTATAAGAACCGGTGGGCGCGAATAGTGGTATATGGATCCATAGGGCTTGACATCCCCGTCTGTTCCAGGTATAGAAACCCTAGCCTGAACTATAAAACAGACGTATGCCATTTGAGGTTAGTACACTTTCGTTTGCGTGTATTGTACATGTTGGTTGCATGTATGTTAAAACAGGGGTACTTATTATATAGACGTTAAAGTTTAGTTACCAGGGTGCTCAATCTTGTAGAATATTTTGATAAACGTTTCTGGATGAAACAACTGAAATCTTGTGATCCACCTTTATATACAGATTATGTGCAATATTAAAACTATGAACTCACCAACCTTTGTGTTGACACTTTTAGCATGTTTATTCTCAGGTCCCTAGAAGTCTTTCGCTGTTTGCTTATACGTTATACAAGCTATGTGCATGGAGTCATACATGCTTTATTAGAGAAAACTTTGCATTCACAAAATCATCACCATGTATCTTATTTTGACTGCATTGTCAATGGATGTATTATTGTAAACTATTATTTACGGTGATTGTCTATATGTAAAAATCATCAGATATCGAAAACCTTGGATTTTGATATTCATTTACGTGTGTCTTTTCAAAAGAATGCAATGTTTACAAAACGTATCATATAGATGTCAATACCTAGCAATGAAACCAGTGAATAACGTACTGCGTCAATAGCGATTTTGACGGGTCGTTACAGGTGGTATCAGAGCGTTGGTTGTAGGGAATTAGGTGCATTAGTGTGTCTGACCTAGACTGTTTGGATACATTAGTGGTCTAGTCTACAACCGTGTCGTTACACTTATATGTGATTATGTGCGTATTCTGACATTAATATAATATTATTATTACTATCGGTGAGAAAGTATTTCTCCTTTTGATTACAAACCTTCTCCTGCTCAAGCGAGTTCATTTTCAAAGCCCCGGTTATTGAAAAACCTGGAAGCGTCATTCAGGACTTTCGAAATTCCGGACATTCCTACGTGAGTTATTACTTATATATTTTTATAGATATCATTTGTGTTATATTATGTGCTTATGTGCTTCGATTAAGAAATTCCGGACATCTCGAATTGTGAATCGGAAGAAGTCTTTTCCAGCTCACGAAGATTCTCGGTAGTTTCAAAGACATTCTTACGACGTTCCCTTTCAATATTTTAATTATAATAAATATTATATTCCTGCACTATTTTTAGTACACCTCTTTTTGAAATCATTTTGATTTATTAATTCTGGAAAACGACACTTGTTTCATATCCATAAATATTTTGGAGTAGTGTTGGAACGGAAGCATGAGTTAGTGTAATATAATGACGCCCGATCAACGTGGTTATATTATGGTAAGTCATGCGGAAGTTCTAACGGAACGTGATGGGGGTAAAACTTGATCAACCTTACCTTCACCATGTACCATGTTACATGATTCCTTTATTTTCTCTGCTGACATCTGAATATACTAAGACTCTATATGTGACATCATCTAAGGTCACACATAATTCCCTTCCAATCCTTGTCATATTATACTTACACTCCGAGCAATTTATTCAAAGGTATTTGTGATGACCCGAAAAATTTCGACTAATTTAAACCAATTCTCTTTATGATTTAATATTATGTAAATATACATATATGTATGTATATATATATATATATATTATAAGATGTACAAGCAAAAACGACTTTCCTACAGTAAAACATTAATTGCTACAGTAAAAATGACTTTGCTACAGTAAAACACTATTTGCTACAGTGAAACCGTATTTTGCTACAGTGCTACAGTGAAAACACTATTTGCTACAGTGATTTGCTACAGTAAAACACTATTTGCTACAGTAAACACTATTTGCTACAGTAAAACACTATTTGCTACAGTAAACACACTATTTGCTACAGTAAACACTATTTGATGTCGACGAACTAGCAAACAAAAACAGAAAAGGCGGCCATGCGATCGCATGGCAAAAACACTGAAAACTCATGCGATCGCATGAGCTACAGTAAATCGAAAAGTAATATAAATACGCAGCTTGTTCGACGTAAAATTTCACTTAAACTGTAAACAATATTTATATTTATAATTATAATTATAATTTAAGTTTAATAATAATAAGGTATATTCGAGGGTGTTTTAATTCGGGTTTCAAACCGCTTTAAGCTAAGGAAATATTGGGTATTATTCGGGGTATTGTTCTTGAATCCAAGGCCAACCATACAGTCGTCTACCATCATTACGTCTACGCAATTTTCCTACAATATTGAATCGCAATATTGAACTGTGAGTTTATAGTCTCCCTTTTTAAATACTTTAAATATTTTTGGGCTGAGAATACATGCAATTTATTTTAAACGCAATAAGACACAAGTACATACAAAATTCTACACTGAGTTAAACCGAAAATCCCTTAGCTTTGGTAACTAGTAGCTGCCAGTACATAGGATATGGACTGGTGGGCGCGAATAATTGTATATGGATCCATAGGGCTTGACATCCCCGTCCGAGCTAGAGCGCTAGCCTTTTAACGGACGTATGTTATTTGAGTTTAAGACACGTTGGTTTGCGTGTATTAAAACGAATGGGGTAATTATCACTATAGCGTTAAGTTTAGTTACCAGGGTGCTCTGTTACGTAGAATCTATTGATAAACTTTTGATGAAATCTTGTGGTCTATCTTTATATATGTTTATGACTCGAGCAATTAAACCTATAACTCACCAACATCCGTGTTGACTTTTTAGCATGTTTTATTCTCAGGTCCTTAGAATGCTTCCGCTGTGATGTGCTTGTTGCCTGCATGGAGACTCTCATGCTTTGTACAAAGTTTATTGCATTCAAAATAAAACTGCGTTGTGTAATAAATAATTGGACTGTGATGTCAACCTGTAAATTAAAGACTTATGTATTTCGGGGTTTTGCTTATACCTAAGCACTTGCCCACATGTTTATAACTTTCTATGTTTAGAAAGTCACTTATTTTAATGAATGCAATATTTTATCAAAACGTATCATATAGAGGTCAAAACCTCACTGTGGAATCAATGATTAACGTGCCGCGTCAATAGCGATTTTGACGGGTCGTTACAGTTGGTATCCGAGCTTGAGGTCATAGGGAACCAGAAATTACATTAGTGTGTTTAACTGGTAATTGTTAGGATGCATTAGTGAGTCTGGACTATGACCATATCTGTTTTTACTGATTTTTGCTTATTATTTGGTCAAAAACATTATATGTGATATATTTATATGCTAACGTAATTGTTGTTTCAATTATGTGATAGATGACTTCCTCTAATCCTATCATTTTGTACGACTCGGAATCGGACACTGAATCTATTCTATCCACAACTGAAAAGGGCGTTCCAATACCTATTAAAGAAGAAATTGTGTTAGCCGGGGAATCTCAACTCCCGGTAAACCCAGAGGAGGTTCCAGCTCCACTCAGCTTTAGTTTTCCGGAGCCACAGTATCGTTGGCATGGACCAATGATCCCTGGAGTAAACGAGGATCGTCCATTTCTAAACAAATATGGACATTGGTCCAGATATACCGCCGACGGGCGGGTTGTGCCGATTACGCCTGGCAGATTTCGGTTCATGACCACCGGTACATATTCTTGCAGTTCGTCATCATATTCTCCTACACATGACTCAGACAGTTCGTCATCAGACGAGATGAGTAAGGAGGAGGATTTCGCTAATGAAATAAAAGAGATCACTAAGGAGAAATTCCAACTTGCTATAGATAATAAAAACAACCACAATAATAAAAAGTCCTTAATTATTAAAAAAGAACAGGACCATTCGATCCGTAACCACCCTTATTGTATTAAACCCACTGAGGCAACGGGTACCTCAAAACCCCAACTAAAAATAAAATACACTGCTAGAATGTCTGTCGGACCATGTGCACACAAACAATTGGCAGAGAGAACCAAATGGGAAGAAGTTTCTGATAGTTCTGAATGAACGACCTCGCAACCATAAATCTTCCATGCGCTATTTTATTGCTTATGTGTGATACTCTATCTTGTTATGTAAAATAAGCATATGTAAAATATCAGTATTGTATGGTATTGTATTATTTTGGTTTATTAATAATAAATGCATGGAATGATTATTTGTATTATTACTACTTCTTATTATTATTATTACATAATAATGTAGTAACTCGCTATAATTTTCATAGTGGAATATTATTAGGATTTTAGTAGTTAATTCCTTGTACTAGCTATTATGTATGAACTTAACGGGTAGGTAATACCCTAGAAATAATTATAAAATGCTAATAAGAAGAAAAGGCTTTTATAATAATCGGTTCATATTATTAATATGCTACGATTAACTATTGACAACTCATTTTACCTATAATATTCTATATGATTAAATTATATCTGTTGTGTTTATTGAAGAAACATGTCTCAAATGTCGGATGCTGAGTTTGAGCAACTAGTCGAGAAACGTGTGAATGAAAGAATTGCTGCAACCGAAGCAGCAAAAGCAGCAGCCGAAGCAGCAGCTAAAGCAGCAGCCGTAAACACAAATTCACGAAACGGATGCTCATACAAAACTTTTCAAGGATGCAAACCACAGACGTTTAGTGGAACCGAGGGACCAGTCGGTCTAACCCGATGGTTTGAAAAGATGGAGTCCGTTTTCAAAATCAGTAATTGTGCGAACGGAGAAAAGTCAAAGTATGCTTCGTGTACGTTGCAAGACGGTGCACTTACTTGGTGGAACAATTATGCTAAAGCAGAAGGAATAGATACGGCATATGATATCTCTTGGGAAGAACTGAAAAAGATGCTAATCGAGGAGTACTGTCCTCGAAACGAGATCAGAAAAATGGAATCTGAGTTACGTAATCTGAAGGTTATCGGCGCGAATCTCAATAACTATGAAAAGCGTTTCATGGAACTAGCCTTGTTGTGTCCCGAATTGGTGCCAAACGAGAAACGAAAGATAGAAATGTATATTGACGGTTTATCGATCAATATCAAAGGAAATGTTACATCGTCCAAACCGAATACGATGCAGGAAGCCATGACAATGGCACACCAACTCATGGACCAGATCACAGAGAGTTCGATTAAGGCACCAATTACCGAAGTCAAGACAACTGAAGGAAAGAGGAAATGGGAAGACTATAAGGGCAAAAGTACTCACCTGAAGAAACAAGAAACTTTTAAAGGTAAACAAGATGGGGCAACTGCAAGTCCTAACTATAAGGGACCTCATCCGTTCTGCAAAAGGTGTTACACACATCATGCAGGCTATTGCCAAGTGGTCTGTGATAAGTGCAACAAGAAAGGACACGTGGCGAAAGATTGTTATGCCACCGTTTCTGAAGTAAAGACAAAATTGACCGATGTCAAGAAATGTTATGGATGCGGGAAGTCTGGTCACTTTATAAATCAATGCCCTGATAAGGAGAAGAACAAAGAACCCGCACGTGGGAGGGCATTTAATGTTAGTGCCAGTAAAGCACGTGAGGATCCTAATCTTGTCACGGGTACGTTTACCGTTAATAATCAACTAGCTTCTATTATGTTTGATACGGGTGCTGATAGAAGTTATATGTGTAAAGACTTTAGTTTTAAACTAAAATGTGCATCATTACCTCTAGACGATAAATATACTATTGAATTAGCTAATGGTAAACTGATAAAAGCCGATAAAATTTGCCATGGTTGCGAAATGAATCTCGCTGGTGAAACCTTCAAAATCGATTTGATACCCGTAGAATTAGGAAGTTTTGACGTAATCGTTGGCATGGACTGGATGTCCAAAACAAGAGCAGAAGTTGTTTGCGCTGAGAAAGCAATCCGCATCCCTCGTAAGGATGAAACGTCATTAATGATTGATGGGGAGAAGAGCAACTCAAAGCTGAACTTTATCAGCTGTATGAGGGCCCAGAAACTTATAAGAAAAGGTTGTTATGCTATTCTGGCACACATAAAGAAGATCGATACTGAAGAAAGAAGCATTAATGACATGCCGGTTGTAAGAGAATATCCCGGAGTATTTCCAGAAGAATTACCGGGGCTACCTCCACATAGATGTGTAGAATTCCAGATTGATCTCATACCAGGAGCTGCACCTGTAGCCCGATCTCCATATAGACTTGCACCTTCAGAAATGCAAGAATTACAAGACCAGTTGAAAGAATTATCGGACCGTGGATTTATTCGTCCTAGTTTTTCACCTTGGGGTGCTCCTATTCTGTTCGTCAAGAAGAAGGATGGATCTATGAGAATGTGCATAGATTACCGAGAATTAAACAAATTAACGATCAAGAATCGGTACCCATTACCGAGGATTGATGATTTGTTTGATCAATTGCAAGGATCAAGTGTTTATTCTAAGATTGATCTACGCTCCGGATATCATCAACTGAGAGTGAAGGAAGAAGATGTTCCTAAAACCGCGTTCAGAACCCGTTACGGTCACTATGAGTTTCTAGTCATGCCTTTTGGATTAACTAATGCTCCAGCAGTATTCATGGATCTAATGAATCGCATCTGTAGACCGTATTTAGACAAATTTGTCATTGTTTTTATCGACGACATATTGATTTACTCGAAGAACAAGGAAGAACATGAGCAACACTTAAGACTGGTACTGGAGATACTCAAGAAAGAAGAATTGTACGCAAAATTTTCGAAGTGTGATTTCTGGTTACAAGAAGTACAATTTTTGGGCCATGTTGTCAGTAAACATGGAATTAAAGTTGACCCCGCCAAGATCGAAGCCATTAGTAAATGGGAAACCCCGAAGACTCCAACACAAATTCGCCAATTCTTAGGTCTTGCTGGTTACTACCGAAGATTCATTCAAGATTTCTCTAGAATCGCCAAACCCTTAAATGCATTGACTCAAAAGGGAAAGAAGTATGATTGGTCCACAGAACAGGAATCCTCATTCCAGTTATTAAAGAAGAAGTTAACGTCTGCACCCATTTTGTCATTACCGGAAGGAAATGATGATTTCGTGATCTATTGTGATGCTTCACGCCAAGGTTTAGGATGTGTATTAATGCAACGCACAAAAGTCATCGCATATGCCTCACGACAACTAAAAATTCATGAAAAGAACTATACGACGCATGATTTAGAACTTGGAGCAGTAGTTTTTGCACTCAAAATATGGAGACACTATCTATATGGCACCAAGTGTACAGTGTACACTGACCATAAGAGTCTTCAGCATATTTTTGATCAAAAACAACTCAATATGAGGCAACGTCGCTGGGTAGAGTTGTTAAACGATTACGATTGTGAAATCCGTTACCACCCCGGAAAGGCTAATGTTGTAGCTGATGCCCTAAGTCGAAAAGAAAGAGTAAAACCTCTTAGGGTCCGAGCTTTGAATATTACAATTCGTACTGATCTCACAAAGCAAATTCAAGCAGCACAGTTAGAGGCTTTAAAAGAAGAAAATGAAAAAGGCGAAATGAGCAGAGGGTTAGAAAAACAGCTTGAAGTAAAAGCCGATGGAACCCTGTATTTTGCTGATAGGATATGGGTACCAAAACATGGTAATCTAAGGCAACTAGTACTGGATGAAGCACACAAAACGAGGTACTCAATTCACCCAGGAAACGGGAAAATGTACCACGATCTCAAAAAGTTTTATTGGTGGCCTAATATGAAGACAGAAATTGCTACTTATGTAAGCAAATGTTTGACGTGTGCAAAGGTCAAAGCTGAGCACCAAAAGCCGTCAGGATTACTGCAACAACCGGAAATTCCGCAGTGGAAATGGGAAAGAATAACCATGGATTTCATTACGAAATTGCCAAGGACTGCAAGTAGTCATGATACTATTTGGGTGATAGTTGATCGTCTAACTAAATCAGCTCACTTTCTACCAATAAAGGAGACAGACAGTATGGAGAAATTAGCACGCCTATATTTGAAGGAAGTAGTTTCCAGGCATGGTGTACCCATCTCTATCATATCTGATCGCGACACCCGATTCACATCACGTTTTTGGCAATCATTACAAAAAGCATTGGGAACTCGATTAGATATGAGCACCGCTTATCACCCACAGACAGATGGTCAAAGTGAAAGAACAATACAAACATTGGAAGACATGTTACGGGCATGCGTGATTGACTTTGGAACCAGTTGGGATCGACACTTACCATTGGCAGAATTTTCATACAATAACAGTTATCATACGAGCATCAACGCAGCGCCATTTGAAGCACTTTACGGTAGAAAGTGCAGATCTCCTATCTGTTGGAGTGAAGTAGGAGAAAGACAACTTACTGGACCAGAAATTATTAACGAAACCACCGAAAAGATCATTCAAATACAACAGCGATTGAAAATGGCCATGAGTCGCCAAAAGAGTTATGCTGATGTAAGAAGAAAACCGCTAGAATTTCAAGTGGGCGACAAAGTCATGTTGAAAGTGTCACCCTGGAAAGGCGTTGTACGATTCGGTAAACGAGGAAAGCTAAGTCCTAGGTACGTAGGACCCTTTGAAATCACCGAAAGAATTGGAGCAGTTGCTTATCGATTAAAGCTACCGCAAGAACTTAGTAGTGTTCACAACACATTTCACGTGTCAAATTTGAAGAAATGTTTAGCTGAAGAGGATGTCGTAATTCCTCTTGACGAAATACGAATCAATGATAAACTCCATTTTATCGAAGAACCTGTTGAAATCATGGACCGTGAGGTCAAACAATTAAAACAAAGCAAAATACCGATAGTTAGAGTTCGTTGGAACGCAAGACGAGGACCCGAGTTTACTTGGGAACGTGAAGATCAAATGAAGCAAAAGTATCCACATTTGTTCACTGATATCGCTCATGAAACAGGTACTACTCAAAATTTCGGGACGAAATTTTCTTTAACGGGGAGGTACTGTGATGACCCGAAAAATTTCGACTAATTTAAACCAATTCTCTTTATGATTTAATATTATGTAAATATACATATATGTATGTATATATATATATATATTATAAGATGTACAAGCAAAAACGACTTTCCTACAGTAAAACATTAATTGCTACAGTAAAAATGACTTTGCTACAGTAAAACACTATTTGCTACAGTGAAACCGTATTTTGCTACAGTAAACACTATTTGCTACAGTAAAACACTATTTGCTACAGTAAACACTATTTGATGTCGACGAACTAGCAAACAAAAACAGAAAAGGCGGCCATGCGATCGCATGGCAAAAACACTGAAAACTCATGCGATCGCATGAGCTACAGTAAATCGAAAAGTAATATAAATACGCAGCTTGTTCGACGTAAAATTTCACTTAAACTGTAAACAATATTTATATTTATAATTATAATTATAATTTAAGTTTAATAATAATAAGGTATATTCGAGGGTGTTTTAATTCGGGTTTCAAACCGCTTTAAGCTAAGGAAATATTGGGTATTATTCGGGGTATTGTTCTTGAATCCAAGGCCAACCATACAGTCGTCTACCATCATTACGTCTACGCAATTTTCCTACAATATTGAATCGCAATATTGAACTGTGAGTTTATAGTCTCCCTTTTTAAATACTTTAAATATTTTTGGGCTGAGAATACATGCAATTTATTTTAAACGCAATAAGACACAAGTACATACAAAATTCTACACTGAGTTAAACCGAAAATCCCTTAGCTTTGGTAACTAGTAGCTGCCAGTACATAGGATATGGACTGGTGGGCGCGAATAATTGTATATGGATCCATAGGGCTTGACATCCCCGTCCGAGCTAGAGCGCTAGCCTTTTAACGGACGTATGTTATTTGAGTTTAAGACACGTTGGTTTGCGTGTATTAAAACGAATGGGGTAATTATCACTATAGCGTTAAGTTTAGTTACCAGGGTGCTCTGTTACGTAGAATCTATTGATAAACTTTTGATGAAATCTTGTGGTCTATCTTTATATATGTTTATGACTCGAGCAATTAAACCTATAACTCACCAACATCCGTGTTGACTTTTTAGCATGTTTTATTCTCAGGTCCTTAGAATGCTTCCGCTGTGATGTGCTTGTTGCCTGCATGGAGACTCTCATGCTTTGTACAAAGTTTATTGCATTCAAAATAAAACTGCGTTGTGTAATAAATAATTGGACTGTGATGTCAACCTGTAAATTAAAGACTTATGTATTTCGGGGTTTTGCTTATACCTAAGCACTTGCCCACATGTTTATAACTTTCTATGTTTAGAAAGTCACTTATTTTAATGAATGCAATATTTTATCAAAACGTATCATATAGAGGTCAAAACCTCACTGTGGAATCAATGATTAACGTGCCGCGTCAATAGCGATTTTGACGGGTCGTTACAGTATTCGTCATCAAAGGAACATGATCTCGTTTTACCCAAATTCCATACTTAACTACAAGATGCTCGATCTTTCTACATCAAGACGAACATTTCTATCCTCACTTGTTTCCTAAACGTTGTTTAATCTCACCAACCAAAATTTCGGGACGAAATTTTCTTTAAGGGGTAGGTAATGTAATAACCCGACTTTTTACGTTAACGTTTCGTTAAAAACTTAACAACTGTTACTTAAAATTTACAATTTTGTATGTAATATTTTTTTAATATACTATTATTAATATTGGTTATATGTTTTTTTAAAAACACTACGGTTAGTGAAAACGAGAAAAATATATTTTAAGACAACAAAACGTATGATTATTAATTTTAATAATTATGTTATATAACAATTGAGTTTTAAAAATCATTTTAATTAAGTAGGATGTCAATACTTATATTTTTATTGGTATTCAACAAGTATTTATACGCATATTATACAAACGTTTCTACATGTATGTGCATTGTTATATACACTAATAATTCAAACTAATAATTCTGTTTATTATTATTATTATTATATATTAGATAATAGATACAAAATTCGTGACTCACTTGCCAACTACTCCCATAAATTACGTAACACATGATTTATAAACATTATAATTACTTTATTATATAATTTAAATATAAAAACGATATTTAAATATATTCTTAATAATTGATTTGAATTAAATATAAAAGGTTTCGAACAATATATATATATATATAGATGTATTTTTTTATAAATATAAGATTTACTGATTATTGAATCATATTTAGATAGGATACATTGGATTTAACTAACGGATAAAAACTTAATTATCACCCTTGACAATATATTATATCTATATTTTCTTACTATTGAACCCGTGACTACACACTAATACCCGTGTTTATCTAACTTAAAACTGTGACTCTATCTTATCTATATTATTTCTGATTCAATCATTCATTTCATCTAACACACACACGTACACAATTTTCTCAAAGAACACCCATCCACTATTCATCATCATCATCGATCTTCTTTCCTCAAGAACACCTTCAAGAAATCACTTGATCATAAAATCGTTTACATATTCGGATTCCTCTCGAAGAACTCTACACATCCATACCAACAATTTCTTGATTAGAGTAAGTTTTAAAAACTCTAATTTTTGAGTTTTCATGTTTTTGTTACATTCTAGGGTAGATATAGTGTCTAGTGCTCAAGTCCTTGTATGTATGCATGATATTATTCGTTAATTTGATCGATTGATGACTTTTTGATGAATCACGAATTTGTTTTGTGTGAGGTCAGAAACTTGAACTTGTTAAATGTATAATATTATGAGATAATCAGAATCTTCTTGAAAAAATAATAAGTTTGGGCTTTGGAATTTCGAATTTTCGTTACCGTATGCTCATGTTATGCTTAATTGAAGTTTTAACTCGTTTTATGAATGATCACGAATTTGAATGGTATGCTACTGATATGAACATGATATTTTCAGTTTATGGTATGTGCATAAATGTATTCCTCTTGAAAAATTATTAACTTTTCATTAACTATCATGTGATTTCGATTTCTAGATCAAAAGTTATGATTAATTAATTTCGGGTTGAAAAATTCGTATTTGAAACTGAGATTCTGGAAAAGTTGAGTTTATAATCTGATCATGGCATGATGATATTTGAAATGAGCTTGAATAATTATTAACTTTTCGTTTAGATATCATATGTTTTTGATTTATAGAAGTTAAGTTATGAACGATTTAAGTTATGTTTTTATATGTTGTTTATGAACATTTTTGACATGGTTAATGACTTGTAGCTGCTAATATGAGTTCATAGGGTTGTTGGACTTGAAAAACTACTGATACTAGACTCAATAATTGGGTCGATTCGAATTTTCTTTAGACTTTTACGCTCGTTCAAAGTTTGGTACATTTTAATAAAAATGCTGTTTGAATTCTGAAAACTGCACGAACCACTGTTAACGTTTTCTGCAACCGGGTCTGATCTGGGTCGAACCAGGTTATGGAAATTTTTCTGTAGATTCTTCACTTAAAAACACCGCATCTCCAATTGGCGGTGACTGATTTGGATTTGCGATGATTTTTCTAAAAATCACAGAAGTTGCTGCTGTAACTACCTTTTTAAACTTGTATTTTTGCAAATGTTTCGGGTTATAAAAATAATGACCAATACTTGAGACTTGAGACTTTTTGTATGAACTTAATACACTTATATTAACTATTTCATATAGTGTGGGGTGTTCTAAAGTGGTAATTTTGTGTATATATATATATATATATATATATATATATATATATATATATATATATATATATATAAACCATGTAATTTAAATCGCCGGTTTGGACATTTGACCCGTTTAAGCCAAAAATTGTCAAAATGAGTAACGGGCACCGTGGACACGTCCGATATATTAATTTAAGTAAGTTTGAAGATTTTAATGTTTTAAAAATGAGTTTTTTCATGTTTTGGTCAAAATGGGTATTTATGACCCATTTGGGTCATACGCGCTTACTTTGACCCATATACGAAATTTTGAGAAACAAAGGCATATAACACGTCTAAAATATCATTTTGGACTTGTGACATGATTTTTACATGCTCAAGTATTATGGTTTAGAATTTGAGGTGTCAATGGAAAAATTTTAGTATTTTAATAAAAGTGTCAAAATGACTCTCGGGCCTACTTTGCGGGCTCGTAAGTTGAAATCAGTTAAGTATGGATAAAAACTATTAATTGGTAATGAAAGTATTTACGACAAACTTTAAAATGATATATTATATGTATGATTTTGTTGAGTCTAAACAAGTTTAAAACAAGCGACAAAATGGAGAGTCGTTGCTGATTTTGACACTTAACAGCATATTAACAGCATTTTATGTTTCGGGAGACTGTTTTCGCGAGGTCATAACTTTAAAACCGTAACTCCGTTTTTGTCAAATAAACTGTCTATAGAAATGTGGGATGACACACTTTCCAATGGTCACGACCTAAGGTATTATATCGAATTTGATGGGACCCGGAATCAGCTGCAAAATACTAAAAAAATACATATATGTAAATAATATAAATTTTTCTAAGTAAAAATGAATAACTTAAGTTTGACCTATGTTTGACTATTTGACCAACTTGTGTAATTTTATGCGATTGTTGACTTGTGTTAACCATGTTGACTGTGTTTGACTTGCGTTTGACTTACATTTGACTTACTTTGACTTGCGTTGACTTTTGTTGACTTTTGCTAAATTTTGCTAAATTTATGAGTCGAACTTGAGCAATAGGACTATACTTACCCTATGGACCGACCTAGCTTATTAGACACTTATTGACCAACATATGTTCTCTAGGTTGAGGTCTACGGTTACTTGCATTCCGATTTTCGGTCACATCTCTGTGATTTATTTCTGAAGTTGTCAGGTGAGTTTCATTTGCTCCCTTTTTAATTGCTTTTGCAATCTATATTTTTGGGCTGAGAATGCATGCACTTTATTTTAAACACAATGGATACAAGTATATACTAAATTCTACACTGAGTTTGAACCAAAAATCCCTTAGCTTTGGTAACTAGTAGCTGCCGGTTATAAGAACCGGTGGGCGCGAATAGTGGTATATGGATCCATAGGGCTTGACATCCCCGTCTGTTCCAGGTATAGAAACCCTAGCCTGAACTATAAAACAGACGTATGCCATTTGAGGTTAGTACACTTTCGTTTGCGTGTATTGTACATGTTGGTTGCATGTATGTTAAAACAGGGGTACTTATTATATAGACGTTAAAGTTTAGTTACCAGGGTGCTCAATCTTGTAGAATATTTTGATAAACGTTTCTGGATGAAACAACTGAAATCTTGTGATCCACCTTTATATACAGATTATGTGCAATATTAAAACTATGAACTCACCAACCTTTGTGTTGACACTTTTAGCATGTTTATTCTCAGGTTCCCTAGAAGTCTTTCGCTGTTTGCTTATACGTTATACAAGCTATGTGCATGGAGTCATACATGCTTTATTAGAGAAAACTTTGCATTCACAAAATCATCACCATGTATCTTATTTTAACTGCATTGTCAATGGATGTATTATTGTAAACTATTATTTACGGTGATTGTCTATATGTAAAAATCATCAGATATCGAAAACCTTGGATTTAGATATTCATTTACGTGTGTCTTTTCAAAAGAATGCAATGTTTACAAAACGTATCATATAGATGTCAATACCTAGCAATGAAACCAGTGAATAACGTACTGCGTCAATAGCGATTTTGACGGGTCGTTACATATATATATATATATATATATATATATATATATATATATATATATATATATATATATATATATATATATATATATATATACTCGACTCGAGTTCGACCTAAATATATCGAACTTGAATTCGACTCATTTGACATTATACAAGTTTGAACTCAAATTGAGTTCTGTTCATTTTTATATATAATAGTTACTCGGTAATATTTCATATTTATAATATATATAAAAAATAATAATCAACATACATATATACATAAATGATAATTGATCATTTAAGTTTACGAGTTTATTTGAACTCGATTTAAAAAGCTCGAGCTCGTTACTACTTTAAGATGTGTTAATGCTCATACTTGAGCTTGTTTAAATTTGTCTCAAATTGAGTTATTAGCGAGTTGAGCTTAAAAAGCTCACGTGTAGCTCAACTCATTTACACTCCTTCGTGACAATGGTTTTCTTGGTCAAACTTTCACAATAATGTCACTACTTTTTTGAGTATAATCAACGTATATAACGATGTACAATGACGAAAGGTGCATTTAATAACCTCTTAATTGAATAGTCCAACGTTGAATGTCAAACCATTTGCCATTTAATGCGTTTGTTTTTACATCTGAATGACATACAGTGCTTAATAGTTCATCATTCAGTCATGAAGATGAACCATTCCAACATAAAATACACTCTTAACCATTGAATACCTAAAATTTTATATAATATTATTTTTAAATTATATCGTAACACTTATTGAAAACTATATTATTTTTCAATGATTAATAAGATAATTTTGTATCATGCATATTGTTTATTTAAAATGATTATCAAACAGATTATTATCATTCTGAACCAACTTTATTTAAAACCTTTAATTATACCATCCAGTTTTATAAAAAGCAAGTTAAAACTAATAAAATTCTTCCCACTTTTTATGGGTGATAACCATCTATTATCTAGTCATAGGCAAAGCCATGATTTAAAGATGAGATGACTTACTCAATAATCAGATATCCGATAATTTAAAAAAAAAAAAACTATACTAGCAAATAACAAGTCATAATAAAATATTAATTTGAGTAAAAAGTAAACAACCATAACCATTTTTAAATACAATCATAACAAAATATGAGACTTGGAAAGTTGTGTCATTTTTACAATTCTTTTAAACACAATATTACAATTGAGATTTGCCTACGATTATTTGAGCATAATAATACAATTAAAACTTCGATATTGATTGAGTATTGAGGGGGGCAAGAGCACCTAACAGTCTCCTTGTCATCTAATTCATAATCCATCCATTCATAATTCATAATCCATCCAAATCCATAATCCATAAATTCAAATGTTCTGATCTGATTACAGGCCCAGCCCAACTAATAGCAGGCCTGGCCCCACTTAAAATAAATACCCAAAATCTCATCATTCGGTCCAGTATCACACCCCATCCTTTTTTCCTTTTTATTTTTCTTTTATTGTTGAAGAAGAAAGGGCAACATTCAAAGTACTCAATAACAGTGACGACACACGAATCTAAGAAAGAATAATCGCAACAAATAAAATGAGTAGCGAAGCTCCTAAGCTCTACGTCCACAAACCTAAGAAAGGTATTTCATACAAATCAAACTTTTGTGATTGTATTATTCTATTTTAGTTTGTGAATCATAATCTATTTTTTCCTTTCTGTTTGTTTGATTGTGATGATTTTGCATCTTAATTGATGAACAGCTCAATTGAAGAAACATTTACAGCAATTGCGTTCTTCTCCGTCACCATCACCATCACCATCACCATCATCATCATCGGTACCTTCTTCGACCTCAGTGATACCACCGAAGCTGCCTCCGGCGCAGCCGAAGGCCACGCAACCGAACGAGTCCTTTGCACGCCGTTTCAAGTTTCTATGGCCGCTTCTTCTTGCCGTTAATCTCTCCGTCGGAGGTATATATATATATACATGTATAGATATATATTACTGTATGTATATATACTGTTTAAAGGAATTGAAATTGTTAGGTTCATTAATCATTACTGTTAGATGCTGCTATTACTGTTGATATAAGTATTAACTAGTAGTAGTATAAACTAATTGTTGTTGTTGTTATTATTATTAAATTATTAATTATAGTTACTATTACTGTAATTGTTATTAGATTATGATTATGATTATGAATTTATGATTTTGATTGTTATCAGTGTGAGGGTTTAGTAAAAAGAAGACTAATATAGGTTTACTCAGTTTGCATATCTATTGGAGAAACTGTACAGTTTACTTCATTTCTTCACGAGTTGTTAACTAAATGAATCTGTTATATTCAGGTCGTTTGGTATCAGTTGACTAAGTAAAAATCATAGTCTGTAGCTGATGCAGCATCTGGTGTTGTGCTTCACGTTTTTATGTTATCTAATAATGTTGACATAATAGTTATTAATATTAGCAGTCCACATTTGCACATGCATTGTGTAAGTCACATCAGGTAACCTAATGACCAAAAATGGAACACAACCATCCGTTAATGGCTCATCTGGGAACAGAATTAAGTACAATAACTCATGCGTCAAATTTTACTATTTTTTGTTTTTGAAAGGCAACTCACATATTCGAGGACTTGAATCCCCAAACTTGTGGTTTGAAGGGCTACCTCGATACAGCTAGACCAATGGCCCTTTCGTATAACTTATATTGATTCAGTATGATTTGTGGGTTTTAAGATGTGCTTTTTGCTTTCGGGTTTAGTCAGGTCCTTCACTAGACCTAAGCTTCTAGATTTCATCCTAATGTAGAGTACTTCAGAATATCCACATCTTGCTTGGCCCTCATTTAAGCTTAAACTAAGCATACATCAACTAGTAACAATTGTTAATCTTGGAGTACTTGTTCACAATGCTATTTTCAGGTGATGGAGGAATGTTAATTTCATAAGCTGTCTCGTACATGATTTGTATACGTTCATATCGCTTTGTGTGTTCACTCTAAACAACACTATATATTGCCTTGCATATTAGTAGTTATTAGTCCGTATGGAACAGGTGATGACTGGATTTATTATCACTGCTTACAGCCTATAGTTAGTATGGCATATTGGTAGTTAATAGTCAGTATGGAACTTGTTATTCATGAGCTGATCAACTTGGACATAAATGACATTGATATGAGAGGTATACATGATCAGTCGACTGCATCAGGTTTGTAAGTCCACAGTCAAGCTGGCAATGTACGAGCACATTCGAATATGTTTGACTGTATGAACGAGATAGAGACATTTTTTACTTATCTGAATTTTCTATTAAACACAATGATGATCTTACAATGGAAGTGTTACATAATTAACCCCAGCTAGTACTGTTTATACCCTTAGTGCTACACGATTTCCACACTAGCAATGTTCACGATCCATGATATTGATCTAAACAAGGTGATATCTATAGAATCAATTTACTGCTTGGTTCTGCTATAATAACTATCTAGGCGCTATCAAGCCAGTTATATCTAATAAAATATAACTTTATTTTGGATACAAAAATGATCCCTTATGTATAAGTTTTGCTTTACTTGGGATTCTTAAAATAGGCAGACTCTAGCCAAGGGACACTGCTAGTTTATTTATGTTTTCACCCGCACCTAACATAGAAGTCTTGTGTATCCGGAGTTCCTTTTTCTGCAGGGTGCTCTTTATGCTAAGTAAATTATTAGTTGTGCTCAAAAATAGTGTGTAAGGAGGTAAAAATTAAACTAAAAAAAGGTCCACATTACCCATTATATACTTGAATGTGCTAACAAACATAAATCACCTTTCATTTCCATAAAAAAGCACGGGTGACAATTTAATTCCTATCCTTAAGTTGATCGATTTAGGTCGTACTTTTCTGCAATAGTTGAAATATCAGTAGTTGTCTGAATATGAATCGGTCTAATAGTTAAAAACTACTTTGCCCAATCGTTGCCAAAACACTACTTATACACACAGTAAACTTGTACTACATACAATCATTCATACAAATGGTCATCTTTATTTATTTATTGTTATATTTTGCAGCCTATGTTTTTATGAGAACGAAGAAGAAGGATAACACAGAGGAAGAGGTGGCAGCTGTTAGCCCTTCTCCTATTTCTCTCATTTCAACTGTTTCAGTTGAGGAACCAGTGAAAGAACGTGAACCAATATCATTAGTTGAGCAACATGAGCTCTATAATTGGATATTGGAGGAAAAAAGGAAACTTAAGCCAAAGAATCCCGAGGAGAAAAAGAAAATTGATGAAGAAAAGGCCATTTTAAAACAATTCATCCGAGCAAAATCACCTCCATCTTTGTAACTGCAGGTTAGTTTCGTTCAGTTACAATTAATTGTACATCTAGTTGCCATTTGGATTTATGTTGAAATGCTGGTAATTTTGCCTCTAGATAATTAAATCGAGGATTAGTTTGTTTGCCTTGTTTGTTTATGGTTCCTAAGCTATTTGAACTTGTTGGACACGAGATCCTTTATTCCTTTTCAAGTGCAAATTTATGATAATGACAAAAATAGGCATGTGATACGGTAAGGTTCACATGATAAATCATGCAGTTTTTAATTATTCGTTTAAGCATGGGCTGCATAACAGTTGAGATTTTTTTAGGGTTTTTGAGCTCGAACTTGACTCTATGTTGTTCAAGTCAAACTATTTGAGTGAGAAAAAAAAAAAAAAAAAAAAAAAAACCTTCAAGTAACATCTATTACCATTCAAACCCAACCACTCACAAACTAAACACTTGATAAAGATAGGGCGTATCTTGAAAACAGGTCTAAAATAAGCTTAGTTTAAGGTGGCCGGGTCAATGTGTTCGTCACCCTGGTTAAAATATGTGACTCTGGACATATAACCTAATGAGCGGGTCAATTTTCATTTTCCGTTTAGTGTGTAGCAAGCTTATATTATATATAAGATATCATAAAAAGCACCATTAGTTGTATAGTGGATGTGTGTGTTGATAATTGATATATGGATCATGACAACCGTTCCAGTTACAACAATATTATACTCTTAAAAAAAGTTTTTAGCTTTTATAGGGATTTGCTAGCAAATGGGATCTGGGTATCTTCGTATACTTGTCCTGTGTATATACAAAAGCCTGTGTTGTTAATAATATCTTTTGAAAGTGAAATCTTCAAGGGATTATATATCATATTAATTCTGGTATATATCCACCCAAGAAATAAAAATAGTGGTTCACTAGAAAAGGCAGTCAAACGAAAGAAGTTGAATATATTTTAAAATATTCAAAGTATATGAACATTACTCAGTGTCGTGGGTAGTTAAAGAAGGGTGTACTTTATATGCCTTAAACCTCTGCACCCATTTCATACAACTTTATGCAAATATTATTTTGTCCACTTTGTTAATGCCAAGTCATCAGAAACTCAATTGGGAAGGGTAATTGAGTAATTTGGTGATCTTATGAGACAATCAACCCCTAACAGAACAGGGAGTGCGAGGGCGTGTGAGATAGTTGGCATCAACAATGATTGATGTTTTTGCAAGACTTTATTGGATATATGTTTACGCTCTTAGGCCCCGTTTGGCTCACGGAATCTAATGGAATTCCGGCGGAAATGGAATTGAATTTAGACACACGTCGTGTCTAAGTTCAATTTCAATTCCGCCGGAATTTCATTGGATTCCGGAAGTCAAACGGGGTCTTAGGAAACTTGAAATAAACCATGCGGAATGTAACATCCTCACAAGTTTAAAGTGATATGGTGACAATCTAGCTGACCTGAGATATCTAAAAATATGGACATTCTGTTCATTTATATTAATTTATTAATATGTAATGTAATGAATGAATGAATATGGTCACTTTAATTTAGTATAAAGACCATGGAGTCGTGGATTCAAAAGCTCATGATCAGTAATAACGAAACCATAATAACCCAGATAGAATTAGTATCTAGCTTTTAAGCTTTTGGGTGGCCATTAGAAAACTGTATATTTTAGTATTTAGTATTTTTTTTTGTAATTAGGAAAGCAGGCGGCATAAATACAAAAGAAAATCGTTTTGTGTTGACCAAACCTACATATAATCATTTCCTATGTTTTATGAAACCATTTATACTATAAATGCAAGTCTTGGACTTATTTTTTGTATCTTGTATTTTAAATAGCTATTTCCGTTGTTTAATGATGTGATCCTTTTTTGATAGATCATTAATGGTGTGTCCTAGGGGATACACGTATAAAAACATCATTTTTATACAGAAAAGTGGATCAAGTGACACAAAACATGATGAAATTTGACAGCTTTAATTGTGCTGCCCAGCGTTCAGTATTCGCCGCCCAGCGTACAGCAGGCCGCCCAGCGTCAAGCGTAAACCCTGCAGGCAGCTTCTATGCATAAGCCCTTTAACTCAGCGCGTGAACGGTACGCAACCACGTCAGCACACGCCACCGACATTTCGGATACTTCACGTAACAGAACCATTCAGTGATTGACACGTGTATCCCGTGAATTTTGGACATTCTGTGCCTATAAATAGACCCCCTGGGTCACCACATTTCACATCATTCTGATCTGAACTTTAGTCAGAGAGAAATACACTTTCTCTCTCACACAGTTCTTTCTCACTCTAAACATACACTAGCCGCTTAGCAGCAATACGCTATACGGATCAATTTCAGATTGATCCTCAGATTGATTGAGGCCACCCCACAGATCTCACATCTGTGTTCCGGGTCTGCAGAGATTATTTCTCAAGGGCAAACAACAATCAACAGTATACACCACAAGCTGAGCAGCTATTGTCTTGTACTGGTACCTTACAGCCGCTACACGGAAAATCGTACCAACAAATGGCGTCACCCGTTTTAAAGGATCACTCAACTCTCAAGAGCACCAAAAGGCATAATCGTCAGATAACACCTATTGAAGCAAACATGATACATTCATGGCAAGCCGGACAACGGAGAAAGGCAGAAGTATTAGAAGATTGGAAGCAGGAATTGATTGCTTTTCCTTCCATGTTTAATAATAATCTATCTGATGCTCCTGTAGTCATTGAAGCTCGAATAACAAACTGTGTTGTTGGCGGAATATATACTGATATAGGAGCAGGAGCAGATATCATGTATGAGCATTGTTTTGTGCAATTACCAGAAAGAGTTAAGGAGCAGTTGAAAGACACATTTGTTCCCTTAGCAAGTTTTGCTAATCATCCATCATGGTCAGAAGGAAGCATAATGTTGGAAGTAGTTTTGGGAAAAACACCATTCAAACGAACAGCTAATATCGAGTTTTTAGTTGTTAAAGCAAACTCACAATATAATGTCATTCTAGGTCGATCAACTATGATGACATTTGGAGCTATAGCATCAACGGTCCATGGCATGATGAAATTTCCTACACCAGCTGGTATTGTCACGCTATACGCTGAACGGAGAAGAGCAATAGAATGTGTGCAAATAAACAGAACATCTGTTGATCCAATTGTTCATGAAGACGGTTCAGTGTCACCGAATTCAGAATTTCCAGATCAGATAATTACCATTGGAAACACAATAGCAAAAGAAACAAAAGAAAAGCTTTACAAAATCTTAGCAACAAATTTGGATGTTTTTGCATGGCAAGATTCAGATATGACTGGAGTACCACGTCATGTAGCTGAACATAAGCTTGGTGTGAATCCTAATATCCCACCAGTGTGTCAAAAGAAAAGAGGCATGGCTCCAGATCGAACAAAATTTCTCAGAGAAGAAGTTAAAAAATTGGTGGATGCTGAAATATTGAGGGAAGTAAAATACGAGACATGGGTAGCAAACCCGGTTATGGTAAGAAAGCCAGATAATTCATGGAGGATGTGTGTAGACTTCACAGATCTAAATAAAGCATGTCCAAAGGACAATTATCCTTTACCAGAAATCGATTGGAAAGTGGAGTCTATAAGTGGGTATCAGTTTAAATCCTTTTTGGATGCATTCAAGGGATACCATCAAATCCCCATGGCAATTCGAGATCAAGATAAAACAGCATTCCACACACCAGATGAAATTTTTTGCTACATCATGATGCCTTTTGGATTAAAGAATGCAGGAGCAACTTATCAACGTGTGATTGATAAAGCATTTAAGAGTCAAATAGGCAGGAATGTAGAGGCCTATGTTGATGATATTGTTGTCAAGAGTCATATAAAAGACAACATGCTCAGAGATACTCTTGAAACATTCGAATCATTAAGAAGAGTTAACATGAAGCTAAATCCTTAAAAATGCACTTTCGGTGTAGAAGAAGGCAAATTTTTAGGATATATTGTTACAGAAAGAGGAATTAAGGCTAATCCGAAAAAGATTCAAGCAATTGAAGATATGGTATCTCCTAAAACAAAGAAAGAAGTTCAAAGCTTGAATGGAAGATTGATAGCTTTGACAAGGTTTTTATCAAGAGCAGCAGATCGATCACTACCATTTATGAAGGTTTTAAAGAGTTGTTTGAACAAAAAAGATTTTAAGTGGACAGAAGAAGCAGAAAAAGCTTTTCAAGATATTAAGCGGCTCTTAAAAGAATCACCTACTTTAACTACATCAATAGAAGGAGAAACGTTAATTTTGTATTTAGCTGCTTCTGCAGAGGCCATTAGTTCAGTTTTAATCGCAGAACGGAAGGGAGTACAAATGCCTATATATTTTGTCAGTAAAATATTGCAGCAAAGTGAAGTTAACTATCCACCAATTGAAAAATTGGTGTATGCTTTAACACACACAGCTAGACGACTCAGATGTTATTTTCAGGCACATTCAATCCTGGTAATGACAGACCAGCCGATAAAACATATTTTGAGAAATCCAGAGTCATCAGGACGACTAGCAAAATGGGCAATTGAATTAGGAGCATATGAAATAAATTTCTCACCTCGACATGCAGTTAAAGGTCAAATTTTGGCAGATTTTTTATTAGAAACAACAGAAA
Organism: Rutidosis leptorrhynchoides; assembly: GCF_046630445.1. Taxonomy (NCBI): domain Eukaryota; kingdom Viridiplantae; phylum Streptophyta; class Magnoliopsida; order Asterales; family Asteraceae; genus Rutidosis; species Rutidosis leptorrhynchoides. Next base: position 596,433,691 of record NC_092336.1, on the reverse strand, counting down.
AGGTCGATCATCTGCAAAACGTTAAAGCCAACAATAATGTTTGGGAATTGCACACTGATGGTGCATCAAGTGAGGAAGGTGTTGGTGCAGGGTTAGTACTTACCAGTCCAGAAGGCGAAGAGCATACATATGCATTGAGGTTTTGTTTTTATGCATGTAACAATGAAGCAGAGTATGAAGCACTGCTCTCCGGTCTCCGCATAGCGTCTGAAATGGGAATAAAACATTTGCGTGCATATGTCGATTCTCAAATTGTAGCACAGAAGGTTAATGGAGGGTTTTTAAGCCAAAAATGTCTCTATGAAACAGTATTTGAAGTTGGTTGAAAAAATTTCAAAAAATTTTGAGAACTTGGAAGTTGTGCAGATACCCAGAAATAAAAACAAAAAGCAGATGTTTTGAGCAAATTAGCAACATTAACATTTGATCATTTGCATAAGAAGGTTTTAGTGAAGGTCTTAAAAGATAAATAGGTTGATGAAAAAGTAGTAGTAGCAACAGTTGAAGAGGGAGAATCATGTTGGATAACCCCCTATGTGAAATATTTGCAGGACGGAACACTGCCAACAGATGCCATAGAAGCAAGACGGATAAGAGTTAGTGCCCACTTTATGTCCTAGAAAATGGAGTGCTTTATAGAAAATCCTTCAATGGTCCAAATTTAAGGTGTTTAACACCACAACAAGCAATCAATGTAGTAAAAGAAATGCCTGAAGGATTATGTGCACAACATTCCGGTTATAGAACTGTGGTTGGACGGATTATGCGACAAGGATATTATTGGCAGTCAATTTACAAAGATACAGCAGAAGTAATCAAGACATGTGATGCCTGCCAGCGGCATGGAACTGTACAACGTTTACCCAAATACGATTTAATCTCAGTATCATCGGCATGACCATTTTGTAAATGGGCAATTGACATAGTAGGCCCATTTCAAAGAAGTGTGGGAAATGCAAAGTTCTTGTTTGTTGCAATTGATTTCTTCAGTAAGTGGGTTGAAGCGAAGGTATTGGCAAAAATAACTGGTGAAAATATAAAGAAATTTGTTTGAAACGACATTGTGTGCAGATATGGATTACCAAATGAAATTGTCAGTGACAACGGTAAACAGCTTGCAGATAACCCCTTCAGAAGTTGGTGTGAAGAGCTAAACATCAAATAAGCATTTACCTCAGTTGCTCACCCACAAGCCAATGTGCAAGTTGAAGTAACAAACAAAGAAATTGTAGCCGGCATAAAGGCTAGGTTGGGTTTGAGCCAGATTAAGTGGGTGGATGAAGTGCTATATGTATTGTGGGCTCACCGCACAACGTCAAAACGGAGCACGGGTGAAACACCATTCAGTTTGGTATATGGCACAGAGGCAGTGATACCAGCTGAAATCCGTGTTCCAACACAAAGGATTTTGGCATTTGATATTGAAAATAATTCATCCATCTTACGTGAAAACTTGAATTTATTGGAAGAAAGGCGAATCATGGCTGCCATCCGTCAAGCGGATGCAAAACTGAAAATGGCAAAATATTATAATAAGCGAGTCAGATATGTGCAATTCAAGGAGGGGGATTTAGTGTTAAGAGATAATGAGGCAAGTAGGCAGGAAAAATAAGGGAAGTTAGGACCACGCTGGGAAGGCCCATATAAAGTTGTAAAGGCACATCCTAATGGGTCATATACCCTCCCAGCGCCCTCCGGCGAAGAAATTCCACGAACATGGAATGCAATGAGCTTAAAGAAATTTTATGCGTAGTATTGCATGTTCGAATAGCTTGATCAACTATTTAGAGCATGAGATGCAATCATAAATGTAAAAATTTCTTTAAAGAAATAAGAATTCAGAAAAATTTCTTATGGCATATTATTCATAATTTTTATCTGGCCAAGGATTTTAATCAGATGTCACAAAGCTGTGTGTCATCCCTGCCCGCAAAAGAGAAGTTTTTTCCTCGGTGGCAGAAGTTCAATCATAAACAAAAGATTGAAATGGCAGCGGATAACGTAGAAATCCGCTGAGCATCCAGGCAATAGAATGTGTCTACGACCGTCATGACGTAAAAATTATACAGACAGTATATGACTAGTCATAATTTTGATTGTTCAAATCAAACATATAAAGCTTTGGCAAAATTATCAACAAAGTAAAAAACATTTATATACATTACATAATCAACAGATAACACAAGCAATACAGATTACAACTTCAAATTTAGAACATCGTCTACCGATGTAGCAGCATTATTACACAAATTTTCTAATTCAGGAAAAGACAGATGCTCTATTTCATCACCAAGCACTTTAAGTTTGTCTTCTGCATCTGGCTTCAACTGAGATATAAGAGACTCAGGCAAAGACTTTGAAAAGTCAGGTATATCGTTTTTCAACCTCTCAAGAAACGTATCCGGTCAGCGTCCAGCGCAACAGTTATAAATTCGTTGAACGGCTTAGTTAGCTTCTCAGAAGTAAAAGCACTCTTCACAATCTTTGGAACACCTTCAATAAGACGCCTGGTCTCACTCTGGCTTAATTCCAATTGTTCTCTTAAAGATGTTTCAGATTGAGTTAATGTCCCAATTTTGTGAAGATACCATTTTTCTTTTGTAGCCAATTCAACATAACGAGCCTCCGCAGCATTATTTGCAGCAATAGCAGCATCTAACTCAAGCTTTGCAGCTTTCAAAGCCTTTGTGTTTTTCTCAATTTTTTCAGACTTATCACGATGCACTTGGTCAGAACACTCTAAACGCCTCAGATTATTGAATTCAGATGCGATATCCAGATAATGCCTTGTGCTTTACATTTTCGGGCATCACCATCAGATAAACCCTCAAAAAAGTTAATAAGTGAAGGAGACAGCATGGCTTCTAGATACTTCATAAAATCCTCATAGCTACCAGGAGGACCAGCTAAGAGGGATGTCAAACCAGCAGTATCTAAATTAGGAATACTAATTTGAGAACTGCTCCCCCTATTCTGCTACGCTGAGCGGGGGGCGGAAGAGCAAGTCTTCTCTGTGCTTCTTCTTCCGATGCGATGGCTGAATTAAAATAACAGTTTTTATTCAAAAAGTTTTTCCAATCCAGAAAAGAAGATTCACAATTAAATATTGGGTATTTATCAGGATCAACATTATAATAACCACCATTGCTGGGCATGTGAAAAAAGCAATAAAGGTTTTCTTCTGCTATTGATTCAAAAGAAAGGTTACCAGCAGCGCGACGTTTCCTCGAATTTGCTCGATTTAAAGGAGCATCATCTTCATCCTCAAGCTCGTTTTCGCACAAACTATTTTCAAGGGTCTCATCAACCAATTTTTCAGAAACAAATTGCAATTCATTGAATTTCGTATAACGCAAGGCGGCAAGCGGAGTAATCACTAAATAAAAAAAATAAAAAACAGTATACAACAATTAGTACACAGACAACAAAACAAAATGAACAAATTATAAACTGAATATACCTTTGTTTTTTAGCATAACAATAGCACAGCCACGGGCTTCTGCATCCCATTCAGCATTAAGGGAGCATAAAGTAAGCATATGTTCAGGGTATCGACGATTTGGAATTTTTTCTTTTTTCATTAAATTTAATAACTTGTGTTCATCAGGAGTTATCCTTGGATGAGTAACTCTGGGAGGATCAAGTGATGTATGCCAATAGCGAGCCTTCAGACAATCATTTGGAATAACTTCACTATTGATGAAAAAGAAACTATTCTGTCAATCTTCATTTGTATCCCCAGAATTAAGCAAAAACCCATCCAGATTAATGCAAAATCACCCTTTATCATAAGGTTTTATAGTTGCCAGATAAGAAAAATTACGCACAGATGGTGTCAAATTTCGAGCCATACAATACATCTCGAACAGCAAGATCTTACGAATGGACATAGGCTCGAATTGCCCAACACTAACACCATAGAAGCAACAGACGTCTTAGAAGAATTTTGTAAAAGGAATACGCAGATGAGAAAAATATAGAGCACGACCGTAAATGGTAACCTTTCCAGAAGGAGGACGAGAGGCACGATCATGTGGACCTGGAATAACAGCATCGACCCCAAAAAATTTGGGGAATGCAATCCTTACACGATCAAGATAAAGTGATGAAACCCTACTTGAAATATCTTCAACATTATGGATAGCCATTGATGGTTAGTTAAAAACAGAATTCTTAATAAATATTTTAAGGTAGATGAGGAGAAGTAAATTCGGGATGAAATAAATGCAAAGCAGAAAAATTCGGGTCTTAAATAGCGAAGTGGAAGATGAATAGTTCGCGGTTAATCGTATGGATGATATGATGCCACGTGTTAACTGCGTAAATATGCGGGAAAAGAAAAAAAAATTGGAAAATGAAATTCAAAATCAGAAAAGAGGTACTTTTTGCAGACAATGATCAAAAAGTAACTGTCATGGCAGAAAAAGTTCGGCTACAGCAAGTTCTTATTCCCGAGGAAAAAGGCATTACTTATTTATAGTTTAATGACTTTATTTTTTACAAAAATAAAGACATTAAACTGGGGGACTTAATGGTGTATCCTAGGGGATACACGCATAAAAACATCATTTTTATACAGAAAAGTGGATCAAGTGACACAAACATGATGAAATTTGACAGCTTTAATTATGTGCTGCCCAGCGTTCAGTATTCGCCGCCCAGCGTACAGCAGGCCGCCCAGCGTCAAGCGTAAGCCCTGCAGGCAGCTTCTATGCATAAGCCTTTTAACTCAGAGCGTGAACGGTACGCAGCCACGTCAGCACACGCCACCGACATTCCGGATACTTCACGTAACAGAATCATTCAGTGATTGACACGTGTATCCCGTGAATTTCGGACATTCTGTGCCTATAAATAGACCCCCTGGGTCACCACATTTCACATCATTCTGATCTGAACTTCAGTCAGAGAGAAATACACTTTCTCTCTCACACAGTTCTTTCTCACTCTAAACATACACTAGCCGCTTAGCAGCAATACGCTATACGGATCAATTTCAGATTGATCCTCAGATTGATTGAGGTCACCCCACAGATCTCACATCTGTGTTCCGGGTCTGCAGAGATTATTTCTCAAGGGCAAACAACAATCAACAGTATACACCACACGCTGAGCAGCTATTGTCATGTACTGGTACCTTACAGCCGCTACACGGAAAATCGTACCAACAATCATCGATCATCGTTTTTTGTGTATAAGTTTCTAGACTTTGAAGCGCACAAACTATGTCTACCTAGTCCCTAGATGCAGCATAATGTAGCAAGTGTGTATCGTGAATAAGAGCTGTTAAGTTTCAATATGGGATCCTTTGAGAAATTTACGGATCCTATACAAATCACAAGATACTAAACAAGAACTTGACTGAATGATTATTAACTTAAAGAAATCAGTGATTGAATACAGTAATCATAACAAGAATAAACCTTACACCCTTAATAAATATGTTGCTATTTGTATGATTAACAATTTAGAGAAAGTTCAGAAATCATAGTGAACCCTTAATATGAAAACTGTATGTATACAAGAGAGGAAGGTGGGCGATTGGTGTGTTGTTCTTGTTATTTATTTCTGTGTATTATATGTAAAGGAGTTTCCCCCCAAAGCCACTTTCGACCACAATTTAAATTATTTTGAACAATCACCCAGTTTCAACTTATGCCGCCACAGCTCCTCCACCTTCAATTAACCACTCCGACAGCCCTTCCTCTCCGGTACCTAACCCACCTCACAACCCTTTTACCATTAATGACTTCAGATGCTTGTCGCGACAACCCTGGCAACACCTCACCCCTCGGTTTCTCTTCTTGCTCTGTCAAGAAAACTCCGATGGCTAGTGACGACTTTGGATGCCCTATTTTTATTGGAAGGTTGTTTGCTGGTTTCGGTAAGGCCACCTTACACGATGCCTTCGGGAAAATTGTTCTCATCGTCGATCTAAAATCACGGCCGGATCGTTGGTATGCTTTTGTGAAATACGAATCAAGCTAGCAAGCAACTGAGGCTGTTCACAAATTAAACGGACCAAGACTAAGTGTCACATCAGCGTCATATTAGCATTTCTTCGATATGACTAAATCAGCACTAAACACCCTCAACCATGACATATTTCCTCTCTTTTTTTAATTAATTGTTTTACATTTTTTTTAGTTTATTTAATTTTTGCTCTACAATATTAATAATTAAGTAAATACTAAATAAAACATTCGATTTCATAGACACACAAATACAATTACATAAATGAAAAAGTACGATTACATAACTTAAAAACTACAATTACATTAAATCCTAAAATATTAAAACTACGGTTGACCCAATTGTGTCATCACTCATGTATTCACCTTCGCTACTCTCTGAGAAAATGTTGTAACATCCCGCCTTTTTCCGTTTACTTTTCCGTTTATTTATTTAAAGTCCGTTATATGATTATAACATCCTTCGTTAAGACGCGTATTTAAAATATCTCGTTTAGTTAATTCACGCACCCGCAACCGAACTCGAGGGACTAGTTTCGCCAAGGGAGCAAAGATGTTACTAGCTTTTGACTAGTCAACCCCCACCTCCTTTTCTTTTTCATTTTCATTTCCATTTTCTTTTACTACTTTCACAATTTCTCTCAAACTTCATCACAAAGAATCATCATCCATTTCAAATCTAGCAAGCTTCAATCCAAACAAATTACATATTTGGAATCTTTGCAACTTCCTCTTCGATTCCATACCGATTACATCTAATTTGGGTAACTTTCTAAAATTGCTAGATTTTGTGTTCTTGATGTTTTTAACTTATAAAGTTGTTAATTAGTGTCTATGACTCAAATCTAACATGAATATATGATTTATATGTTCGATCTTGTTATTTTTAGTGACTAGCATGAACTTGAAAGTTTGGTGTGTTTGATTGATGATTTGGTTGCTTAAATGTTGTTGTTATGATAAAGTGCAAGTATTAAATGTGTTCCTAATATCACTAGCTTCAATTTGATGTGTAGGTCGCTTTAGAAAACTTCATAAACTCGATTAGTGGTTTTGATGATGTTGGTTAGGGTTTGATAGATTTAAATGTGAACATTTAATGCATTGAATGTCATGAATTGTTGTTGGTAAGTAGTTAGTTGTATTGTATGATTGATTACCTACAAAACGTCGTGTTGTATGTATGCATTAAATGCCCGAATTAAGAATGTGCATTGATGAACTTGAACATTAATGATGAACATTTATTTGATCATTTAATTTGGAAACTCGATATTTGCAAATGATGTTTTTGATTGATGAAACGTGTTTAGTTGTGTTCCTCGTCAAATTACCTTTCCAATGATATAAGATACGTGTTCTAAGTGTTTACGGTTTGTAAATTGTGCTAATTTGAAGATTTAATTTTGACTTGAACAATTGAGACTGACCAGGCACCAAACCACGTTAAATATCGCGGCGCGGCATTTGCCGTGTTTGGGTTCTGACCTACATGGTCAAAATTCGAAAAATGTTTGCTATGCTACGCACCTCCGATTCATATGTAACTTGTTCTAACATGCTTAAATATGAATATAAACCTCAGAAAAATAGTTCGGGACCCGACCCGAACGTGTTGACTTTTTCGTTGACTTTGACCCGACCAAAGTGGACTTTTAATCAAACTTAACCAAATACTTATGCAATCGTTCTAACATGCTTTTACACTTGTACCTTGCATGAAACTTGATAATTTGATCCACATGCTATAATAATCGAGCCGTAACGAGCCATAGGACTAATTGAACACTTTGACCTATCGTGTTTACCGATATTGATACAAACCTATTTGTTTAGGTCAAGACTAGCATTCGTTCTTGCACACGTTTACTTGTTGAAGTACTTTTACATACGTACACTCAAGGTGAGATCATAGTCCCACTTTTACTCTTTTTGAACTTACATTTGGGATGAAAAAACATAAACGTTTCTTTTACTAAGTGAACACAAGTACAGGAAAACAAACATTCTACATACGAGTTTAGAACAAAATCCTCAATTCGATTATCATTAGTTACACTTGCCGGGTGTAAGCGAGAACTTATGTTGTATGGATCCATATGGGTTTGACAAACCCTCATTCAAACGGTTCGCTACCGTTTACGAATGGAATATATTTTCGAGAAACAGTGTATGTTCTAACACTATTGTGATGGGGTTCTATGGAAGGAAATGTTAAGCACTGATAATTGGGTGCTCGTGAATATTAACTTTTGGAATGTTTTACTATTATATCAATGTTACAAATCTTGTGGTTCACTTGTAGTTACTTACTTAAACCTATGATTTCACCAACGTTTTCGTTGACAGATTTCTATGTTTTTCTCAGGTCCTTGGACGTTTTGTGATACATGCTTCCGCTCATTACTTTTGATACTTGCTTGGATGTCGAGTATACATGCACATTCATGGAGCGTCTTTTGGCTACTTTTAAATCGTGTCGCATATGTTTCAATTGTACTTTAAACTTTGTGATGTAATTAGTTGTCGAACTACTTTGTAAACCTTGAAACATCTTACTTTTGAAATGAATGCGACATACTTTTGGTCAAACGTTGCTTTAAAGACTTATGACCACGTAACGGGACCTAAGTAGACGGCGCCGTCAATGACGATTTTGTCGGGTCGCTAAAGATGGTATCAGAGCGTTGGTTGTAGGGATTTAGAGTTCATTGGTGTCAACCCCGAGTCATAGGGTACATTAGTGAGTCTAGACTACAACCGGCATATAGACTTGAAATAGGAATTACTTGACTACTTGTGCATTTATACTCGAACGTTTCTACTCATATCTACTCTTATTTCATCTTAATCTCACGCTGTTTAATTTGATTGACGCGCCACCTTGACTTAGTGAAATAATGTCGTATGCACATGTGAATTAGGGTAATATAATGTCCGGGATTATATTATGGTGACTCATATGAACGTTCCGACATTATGACACAAAGAATTTAAGGCGAGTCAAGGAAAATTTTTCTCTCTATCCTTATTCCATATCATGATTAGTATTATTGAAAATATTAATCAACGGTATTCTTGTGTTTTGAAGGAACAATGCATCCTCGTCGTGTGCCACGCCATGAGACACCAGAACAAGCTCTACAACGAATGATAGCCACCGCCGTGGATGCTGCCATGGCCGGTCACTCCTCCAACAACAACAATAACAACAACCACAACAACAACAATCAAGGGGCCGGTAACTCAAGCGAAGGGTGCTCCTACAAAGCCTTCATGGGGTGCAAACCTCATACTTTTGATGGAACCGGGGGACCGGTTACTCTCACTCGATGGTTCGAACAAACGGAGGCCGTTTTTAGCATAAGCGGTTGTCGGGACCAAGATAAGGTCAAATACTTCACTCACACTTTCGCCGGTGTCGCCCTCACATGGTGGAACACCTATGTACAATCGGTGGGTACCGATGAAGCTCACGCCCTCTCTTGGGCCGACTTAAGGGAAAAGATGATCGTTGAATATTTCCCTCGTGAAGAAACCCGAAGGCTCGAACAAGAGCTAAGAACTTTAAAGGCGGTCGGAAACGATCTCAAGGCCTATAATCAACGATTTTCCGAACTAGCCCTAATGTGCCCAAACCTTGTGAACCCCGAATCTTTAAGGGTTGAACTTTACATGGATGGTCTTCCAAAGAGCATCAAACACGGGGTAATGTCATCCAAACCCACTAATCATCAAGAAGCTTTGAACATGGCCCGCAAGTTGATATAAACGGTGGACGAAATCGTAGTGCTGGCACCTAAAGCCGAGGATAAGTCGGGTAACAGTAAAAGAAAATGGGAATCCTCTCAATCAAGCAACAACAATTTTGCCAAGAAGCCTTTCACCTCCGACAGCAAGAAGGGTTATGCAGGAAACCTACCTCTTTGCAACAAATGCAACAAACATCACTTTGGTGAATGTGGCAAGCTAATTTGCCATCGGTGCCAAGGAGTTGGTCATAAGGCCAATGAGTGTAAAAGTGTCGCCCCCATCGCTCGAAAGGGGCCCAATGCACCAAAGACGGGCACTTGTTACGGATGTGGCCAAACGGGCCATTATAGAAATGCATGCCCGAAGAAGAAAGATAACCCCAACACGCGCGGCCGAGCTTTCAACATCAACACCGAGGAAGCCCGAGATGACAATGAATTAGTCACGGGTACGTTTCTTCTCAACAACACTTATGTTACTTGTTTATTCGATTCGGGTGCCGATAAGAGTTTTGTATCCAAGACTTTGACTCATTCTTTTAGCACTCCACCACTTTCATTAGATACCACTTATACCATCGAAGTGGCCAACGGGAAACTATTGAGTGCCGACACATATTACCGGGGGTGTACATTAAACATTTTGGGTAATGAGTTTGAAATTGACTTGATACCCATGGAACTAGGAAGCTTTGATGTAATAATCGGTATGAATTGGTTAGCCAAAACGAAATCTCACATCCTTTGTGATCTTAACGTAATCCGAATTCCTATCGAGCATGGTGAACCTTTGATTGTTTATGGCGATAAGAGTTGCACCGGACTCAACCTCGTTTCGTGCCTTAAAGTTAGAAAACTACTCCGTAAGGGTTGTTTTGCGATCCTTGCCCACGTTAAGAAAGCCGGGTCCGATGAGAAGCATATCGATGATGTGCCAATTGTTAGTGACTTTTCCGATGTATTTCTCGACGAATTGCCGGGTCTTCCACCTCATCGACCGGTTGAATTCCAAATCGATCTTATTCCGGGAGCCGCACCCGTAGCACGTGCACCATATAGACTTGCTCCATCCGAAATGCAAGAATTGTAAAGTCAAATCCAAGAACTACTTGACCGTGGTTTTATCCAACCTAGCCATTCACGGCGCTCCGATTTTGTTCGTTAAGAAGAAAGACGGATCCTTACGAATGTTCATTGATTATCGTGAACTAAATAAATTGACGGTTAAGAACCGATATCCTCTTCCTCGCATCGATGACCTCTTTGATCAACTACAAGGGTCTTGTGTATATTCGAAAATCGATCTCCGCTCGGGTTATCATCAATTAAGGGTTAAGGGGGAAGATGTCTCCAAAACCGCTTTCCGGACTCGTTATAGTAGTTATGAATTTCTTGTTATGCCATTTGGTCTCACTAACGCACCGGCGGTGTTCATGGATCTTATGAACCGCGTGTGCAAACCGTATCTCGATAAATTCGTTATTGTGTTCATTGATGACATCTTGGTCTATTCTAAAAGCGAAGAAGAACACGAACAACATCTCCGACTTGTGCTTAACGACTCTATGCCAAATTCTCCAAGTGTGAATTTTGGTTGAAGGAAGTTCAATTCCTTGGTCATGTTGTAAGTGATCAAGGTATTAAAGTCGATCCATCAAAAATCGAAGCCATTAGTAAATGGGAGACTCCTACCACTCCTACTCACATCCGTCAATTTTTGGGTCTCACCGGATACTATCGTAGATTCATCAAGGATTTCTCTTTGGTTGCTCGTCCTCTAACCGCGTTAACTCACAAGGGAAAGAAATTCATTTGGGCGACCGAACAAGAATCCGCATTTCAAATCTTGAAAACAAAGCTAACCACCACTCCTATCTTGTCACTTCCCGAAGGCAATGATGATTTTGTTGTATATTGCGATGCCTCGAAACATGGTTTTGGGTGCGTGTTGATGCAACGAAAGAAAGTCATTGCTTATGCCTCTCGACAACTCAAAATTCATGAACGAAACTACACGACACATGATCTTGAACTCGGAGCCGTTGTCTTTGCACTTAAAATGTGGAGACACTATCTTTATGGAACCAAAAGTACCATCTTCACCGTTCACAAAAGCCTCCAACACATCTTCGATCAAAAGCAACTAAACATGAGACAACGACGGTGGATTGAAACATTAAACGATTATGATTGCGAGCTTCGTTACAATCCCGGGTGAAATGTCCCGTTCTTATTGATTAAAAACGTTCCATATTAATTGATTTCGTTGCGAGGTTTTGACCTCTATATGAGATGTTTTTCAAAGACTGCATTCATTTTTAAAACAAACCATAACCTTTATTTCATAAATAAAGTTTTAAAAAGCTTTACGTAGATTATCAAATAATGATAATCTAAAATATCCTGTTTACACACGACCATTACATAATGGTTTACAATACAAATATGTTACATCGAAATCAGTTTCTTGAATGCAGTTTTTACACAATAAACATGCTTATTTTAGTATGCAACAGCGGAAGCTCTTAGTATTCACCTGAGAATAAACATGCTTTAAACATCAACAAAAATGTTGGTGAGTTATAGGTTTAACCTATATATATCAAATCGTAACAATAGACCACAAGATTTCATATTTCAATACACATCCCATACATAGAGATAAAAATCATTCATATGGTGAACACCTGGTAACCGACATTAACAAGATGCATATATAAGAATATCCCCATCATTTCGGGACACCCTTCGGATATGATATAAATTTCGAAGTACTAAAGCATCCGGTACTTTGGATGGGGTTTGTTAGGCCCAATAGATCTATCTTTAGGATTCGCGTCAATTAGGGTGTCTGTTGCCTAATTCTTAGATTACCACACTTAATAAAAAGAGGCATATTCGATTTCGATAATTCAACCATAGAATGTAGTTTCACGTACTTGTGTCTATTTTGTAAATCATTTATAAAACCTGCATGTATTCTCATCCCAAAAATATTAGATTTTAAAAGTGGGACTATAACTCACTTTCACAGATTTTTACTTCGTCGGGAAGTAAGACTTGGCCACTAGTTGATTCACGAACCTCAAGTTCCTTGGATAAACCTACTGGAAATGAGAAAAATAGATCTAGCTTCAAAGGATCCTTGAATGGCTTGAAAGTTCTTGTATTAGAAAGATAACCTACTGTAAGTAACAAAGGTTTCTTGATCTTGGATAATTACTTGGAATGGATTTAGAAAACTTGGAAGTAAACTTGCAATCTTGGAAGTATTCTTGATTTTATGAAACTAGAACTTTTGGAATTTATGAAGAACACTTAAAACTTGAAGATAGAACTTGAGAGAGATCAATTAGATGAAGAAAATTGAAAAATGAAAGTGTTTGTAGGTGTTTTTGGTCGTTGGTGTATGGATTAGATATAAAGGATATGTAATTTTGTTTTCATGTAAATAAGTCATGAATGATTACTCATATTTTTGTAATTTTATGAGATATTTCATGCTAGTTGCCAAATGATGGTTCCCACATGTGTTAGGTGACTCACATGGGCTGCTAAGAGCTGATCATTGGAGTGTATATACCAATAGTACATATATCTAAAAGCTGTGTATTGTACAAGTACGAATACGGGTGCATACGAGTAGAATTGTTGATGAAATTGAACGAGGATGTAATTGTAAGCATTTTTGTTAAGTAGAAGTATTTTGATAAGTGTCTTGAAGTCTTTCAAAAGTGTATGAATACATATTAAAACACTACATGTATATCCATTTTAACCGAGTCGTTAAATCATCGTTAGTCGTTACATGTAAATGTTGTTTTGAAACCTTTAGGTTAACGATCTTGTTGAATGTTGTTAACCCATTGTTTATTATAACAAATGAGATGTTAAATTGTTATATTATCATGATATTATGATATATAATATATCTTAGTATGATATATATACAGTTAAATGTCGTTAC
>NC_092336.1:595412500-595515000 GCF_046630445.1 Rutidosis leptorrhynchoides | reverse complement strand
ATAAAGAAGTATCGTTAATTTCTTCATGCTCGTTCCAAGTTCGAAGTACCAATTGTACAAATAATAATCCACTTCGTTACATGATTTCTTTTTCATATAGATAGATATAGGATCTATGGGGCAATTACTTAAAAGTACATTTTGTGCTACAGCCCTTCCTATCTGATAGAAAAGGATCCCATGATCCTGGACCGATCTTACCTGGGATCGCAAATCCCAAATTTGTCTATGAAGAGCGGATCTAATTGTATTAGTATCTATAATTGATTTCTTCTGTGTAATACTAATCGATAGGGCCTCATTGGTAAGTGCTACAAGATCTCGTGCATTGGAACCCATGGTTATGGACCCGAATCCATTAGTATGGAACATTTTCTTTTCCAAGTGAAATCCCCTAGTATATGAAAGAGTGAAAAAGTGCTTTCGTTGTTGTGGAATAAGAAGCCTTCGTATCTTAATGCACGTATTTAATTTATTCGGAGCTATTAGAGCGGGATCCACTTTTTGGGGAATATGAGTCGAAGCAATAACAAGAATATTTCTAGTTTCATAATCCCTGGAGAGAAGGTTCACTAATAGACCTAGGGAGAAGTAATTTGACTCATTCACATCCAGATCATGAATGTTTGGAATCCATATTATGCAAGGAGACATTGCTTTTGCTAATTCGAATTGAAGGGTGATATAAAGTCGGTCTTCATCTTCAGGCATCATATCCATAGTTAGCGCATTCATGCTAGTTAGCAGTTCCAGCTCCATATCAAGGATATCGTCACTAGCATCAATATCGTCACTAGCATCAATATCGTCACTAGCATCAATATCGTCAATATCATCAATATCGATATCATCAAAACCTTGAGACTTGTTATCCAGGACCTTGTTCAGAAATACCGTAATGAAAGGAAGATAGGAGTTTTGCGCTAGGTATTTGACCAAATAAGATCGTCCAGTTCCTATAGAACCTATCACTAAAATACCCCTAGAGAGGGATAAGGCTAAGCGGAGCGAAAAGGGTTTTCCATGAGATGGGAAATGAAAACTATTAGCCCCAGACGCAGTTTGTGAATAAGTGTAAGTGATTGTCTGATAATGAGCAAGGAATATCCGTCTTTCTGCTAAAGAGGATGTATTGAACTCATAATTCATTAGATACTTTTTATGAATGTCAACTAAGTATCGTAAGTAAATTGCTCCCGGTTGTTCAATCATTTGATAACCAGAGTCATTCTTTGATAAATGATCACTATGAGTCAGACTCAATAAAATTTGATCAATCCTTTTTTCTGTCGTTAAGGTGGAGAACTGAACCAAGAATTCTCTTTTTTCATCATCCATCGAATCACTGTTTGCAACCCAGGATTCTATTTTATCATCAATCCAGTCCCCGTTCACGTTTTTTCTTTTTCTTATCAATGAATAGATCTCTTTACTTGTATGACTTAGATGTCTCGTATTTCTCGAAAAAGCGATTCGATTGATGGGATTTGGTATGATACTTATGAGATCGATGAGATTTATATTCAAAATGATTATTTAATTATTATTATTATTATTATTATTATTATTATTATTATTATTATTATTATTATTATTATCAATAAAAAGTATTATCATTAAAAGTTGTTATTTTTATTATTATTACTATCGTTATTATCGTTAAAGTTATAATTAGTATTATTATTATTATTATCATTAAAATAATTATTAGTATTATCATTATCATAATATTTATTATTATTAGTTTTGTTATAATTAAAACTAATATTAGTAACACTTAATTATTATGATTACTATTATTATCATCAAAATGAACGCGATATAAAAGACGATTTAAAAACTATTAACAAATTGATTAGGAAATAATGCGTATGAGTATCATGATAAAATTTAAAGTTATTGATTTAGATAAAATTATCGTTTTTCATTATTTTTATCACTATTATTATTAAAAGTATTATTATTAATATTAAAATATCATCTTTACAAAAATTATTATTTTTAATAGGAATATTAATGTTAATATAAAATTTAATTATCATATTATTATAATACCATTTGCGTAAATATAAATATTGTTATTATTAGTAGAATGATAATAATTATTAATACAAAATAATACAACTTCTACTTATTAATATTACCAATGCTATTTTATCAAATAAATATGTGATACAAATTATATAATTACCTTAATAGAATTTATCACAATATTTTTATGATATTAAATGAACTTTATAAATTTTATTACTTAAGATATATAAAAGTATATTTTAATATAAAATTTTATTTATTAATAAATGAATTTTATTATTTACTCTATTAAATCTTTTAAAAATATTTTAAAAATATAAAACGACGATATTTAAATTATATAATAATCATTTATAAATTTTTGAAATCATTTTGAGTCAAACTAACTTTTGTCGACCTTTGCATATTAGACTCGAGCATTAGGATTGTGGTACACTTTGACTTAACTTAATTTATTAGATAAATATTGACAAATACATAAATATATATAATTACTATAGGTTCGTGAATCCGAGGCCAACCTTGCACTTGTTCAATGACGTTATATGTATTTTTACTACGAAATACAGTATGGTGAGTTTCATTTGCCTTTTTACCCTTTATAGTTTTAGGACTGAGAATACATGCGCTTTTATAAATGTTTGATGAAATAGACACAAGTAATTGAAACTACATTCTATGGTTGAATTATCAAAATCGAATATGCCCCTTTTTATTAAAGTCTGGTAATCTAAGAATTAGGGAACAGACACCCTAATTGACGCGAATCCTAAAGATAGATCTATTGGGTCTAACAAACCCCATCCAAAGTACCGGATGCTTTAGTACTTCGAAATTTATATCATGTCCGAAGGAGGATCCCGGAATGATAGGGGATATTCTTATATGTATCTAGTTAATGTCGGTTACCAGGTGTTCACCATATGAATGATTATTTTTGTCTCTATGCATGGGACGTATATTTATGAGAACTGGAAATGAAATTCTTGTGGTCTATTAAAATGATGGAAATAAATAATTATGATAAACTAATGAACTCACCAACCTTTTGGTTGACACTTTAAAGCATGTTTATTCTCAGGTGTTAAAGAAGTCTTTCGCTGTGCATTTGCTCATTTTAAAGATATTACTTGGAGACTTTCATAGCATATTTCGAAGAACGTTGCATTCGAGTCATTGAGTTCATCAAAGATTATTATTAAATCAATTTATAGTTGGATAGTGGATATTATGAAATGGTATGAATGCCTGTCAATTTTCGATGTAAAGAAAGATTGTCTTTTAAAAACTAATGCAATGTTTGTAAAATGAATCATATAGAGGTCAAATACCTCGCAATGTAATCAACTATTGTGAATCGTTTATAATGTATATAAACGGGTCCTTTCATATGTGTGTGTGTATATATATATATATATATATATATATATATATATATATATATATATATAGAATCTCAATGAAGAAAATTAACAAACACAGTACATCTTATATTAACTATCATGAACAGTGTTAATTAGTAATAATAATAAATATATGACAAGTGATTCACGGGAAACATGCACAAACAACAGTAGCCGCCTAACATTTGTATGTTAGTTACTGACAGTTTTCACCGGTAAATTTCGTACCCCGTTGTTAATTAGTGGCGGATAAAAATGTTCAGAAAAATTCCATATTTTTAAATTAACTATATTTATTTATTTTGGTCATTATGGTATAAAATTCAATCATAAAGTATTAAATAAAAGTTACATTAATTATTCACTCCCATCCCCCAAGTAAAATATAAAAATTTTTAAAATTTGACAAACAACTTCTAAATATATTATTAATAAGCCTAAAATTTATAAAACTCATTTTCGAATCACCTTTTATTTTAAAATCATATAAGTTCGAATTAAACTTCTCTAATATCAATCTGAATACCAAACGAGTATTACAATCATTTAATATTTATTTTTAATATACTTTTATGTATATATAGATATGTTTTAAATAATAATTATTATAATATCATATTTCTTAACAACAACATACAATATTTCAAATTATACTTCCAATTATTATTTATATATATACACACATATCTATTTACAATTAATTGTTCGTGAATCGTCGAGAGCAGTAGAAGGTCAATTGAATATATGAACATCATTCCAAAATTTTCTAGACTCCACATTACATACTTTGCTTATCGTATCGAAATCATATAAAGATTAAGTTTAAATTTGGTCAGAAATTTCCAGGTCGTCACATACAAAACGTTGTTGCTTTTATAACGTCTTGGTTTTATTGTTCGAGTATTTTTGGCCGCTTTTTTATTTCTTTAGATTCATAACCTTATTTTTTATTTTGTTTCTAAATTTCATATTGAATACGAATATATGAGAGTGTAGTTTCATTTTGATGATAATTAATGTCCTCAAAACACATATTTGAAGTCACTAAATTCCCCAAAAAATGAGGAAAAATTTTGTGGAGAATTTTCCGAATAAATTTTAATTGCAGATTGGGTCCATTTTCGAAAGATAACTAGAAAACGACGCTACGAGAAAGTCCTCCTTAAGGTTTTCCCCCATTTGAAGCAGTTTAGATGTCGAAAATGACATTTTATTATTTTTAAATGTGAATTTTGCACTTTTAGATATTACGATAAGTAATACTTTCACACGTGAATTGTTGTGCCTGTTTAAATACCACTATAATACTTGTTTGATTTAATATTGTATTTAGGTACATCAAAAATCATGTTGGGGCTACTATCTCACCACTAGATACAAAACGTTACTGCTTTTATAACGTCTTGGTTTTATTGTTCGAGTATTTTTAGCCGCTTTTTTATTTCTCTAAATTCATAGCCTTATTTTTGATTTTGTTTCTAAATTTCATATTGAATGCGAATATATGAGAGTGTAGTTTCAGTTTGATAATAATTAATGGCCGCAAAATACGAAATCACTACATTCCCCACAAAATGGGCAAAATTTTGAGGAGAATTTTTCGAAAAATTTTCAATTGCAGATTAGACCTATTTTCGCAAGATAACTAGAAAACGACTCTACGAGCAAGACTCCCTCAAGGCTTTCCCCCGTTTGAAGCATTTTAGATGCCGAAAATGACATTATACTATTTTTAAATTTGAATTTTGCACTTTTAGATCTTACGATAAGTAATATTTTCACATGTGAATTGTTGTGCCTGTATAAATAATAATATGATACTTGTTTTTATTAAATGTTGTATTTAGGTACATCGAAAATCATGTTGGGGCTACTATCTCACCACTAGATACAAAACGTTGCTGCTTTTATAACGTCTTGGTTTTATTGTTCGAGTATTTTTAGCTGCTTTTTTATTTCTCTAAATTGATAGCCTTATTTTTGATTTTGTTTCTAAATTTCATATTGAATGCGAATATATGAGAGTGTAGTTTCGGTTTGATGATAGTTAATGGGCACAAAACACATATTTGAAGTCACTACATTCCCCACAAAATCATGCAAAATTTTGTGGAGAATTTTCCGAAAAATTTTCAATTGCAGATTAGGCCCATTTTCGCTAAATAAATAGAAAACGGCGCACCGGGCAAGATTTCCTTAAGGGTTTCCCCCGTTCGAAGCAGTTTAGATGCCGAAAATGACATTTTACTATTTTTAAATGTGAATTTTGCACTTTTAGATATTACGATAAGTAATACTTTCACATGTAAATTGTTGTGCCTGTTTAAATACCACTATTATACTTGTTTTTATTCTATATTGTATTTAGGTACATCAAAAATCATGTTGGGGCTATTATCTTACCACTAGATACAAAACGTTGCTGCTTTTATAACATCTTGGTTTTATTGTTCGAGTATTTTTAGCCGCTTTTTTTATTTCTCTAGATTCATAACCTTATTTTTGATTTTGTTTCTAAATTTCATATTGAATGCGAATAAATGAGAGTGTAGTTTCGTTTTAATGATAATTAAAGGCTGCAAAACATATATTTGAAGTCACTATATTCCCCACAAAATCGGGTAAAATTTTGTGGAGAATTTTTCGAAACATTTTCAATTGCAGATTAGGCCCATCTTCGCAAGATAACTAGAAAACGGGGCTACGAGCAATACTTCCCTAAGGCTTTCCCCCTTTCAAAGTAGTTTAGATGCCTAAAATGACATTTTACTATTTTTAAATGTGAATTTTGCACTTTTGGATATTACGATAAGTAATACTTTCACATGTGAATTGTTATACTTTTTTAAATACCACTATGATAATTGTTTTTATTTAATATTTTATTTAGGTACATCGAAAATCATGTTGGGGCTACTATCTCACCACTAGCTACAAAACGTTATTGCTTTTATAACGTCTTGGTTTTATTGTTCGAGTATTTTTAGCCGCTTTTTTATTTCTCTAGATTCATAGCCATATTATTGATTTTGTTTCTAAATTTCATATTGAATGGAATATATGAGAGTGTAGTTTCGTTTTGATGATAATTAATGGGCGCAAAACACATATTTGAAGTCACTACATTCCCCACAAAATCATGCAAAATTTTGTGAAGAATTTTTCGAAAAAATTTCAATTGCAGATTCGGCCCATTTTCCCAAAATAACTAGAAAACGGCGCTACGAGCAAGACTTTCTTAAAGGTTTCCTCCGTTCGAAGCAGTTTAGATGCCGAAAATAACATTTTACTATTTTAAATGTGAATTTTGCACTTTTAGTTATTACGATAAGTAATACTTTCACATGTAAATTGTTGTGTCTGTTTAAATACCACTATTATACTTATTTTTATTTAATATTATATTTAGGTACATCAAAAATCATGTTTGGCTACTATCTCACTAGTAGCTACAAAACGTTGCTACTTTTATAACGTCTTGGTTTTATTGTTCGAGAATTTTTAGCCGCTTTTTTTATTTCTCTAGATACAAAACCTTATTTTTGATTTTGTTTCTAAATTTCATATTTAATGCGAATAAATGAGAGTGTAGTTTTGTTTTAATGATAATTAATGGCCTCAAAACATATATTTGAAGTCACTACATTCCCCACAATATCGGGCAAAATTTTGTAGAGAATTTTTCGAAAAATTTTCAATTGCAGATTAGGCCCATTTTCGCAAGATAACTAGAAAACAGCGCTACGAGCAAGACTTCCTTAAGGCTTTCCCCCATTCGAAGAAGTTTAGATGCGAAAAATGACATTTTACTATTTTTAAATGTGAATTTTGCACTTTTAGATCTTACGATAAGTAATATTTTCAAATGTGAATTGTTGTACCTGTTTAAATAACAATATGATACTTGTTTTTATTAAATATTGTATTTAGGTACATCGAAAATAATGTTGGGGCTACTATCTCACCACTAGATACAAAACGTTGCTGCTTTTATAACGTCTTGGTTTATTGTTTGAGTATTTTTAGCTGCTTTTTTATTTCTCTAGATTCATAGCCTTATTTTTGATTTTGTTTCTAAATTTCATATTGAATGCGAATATATGAGAGTGTAGTTTCATTTTGATGATAATTAATGGGCGCAAAACACATATTTGAAGTCACTACATTCCTCACAAAATCATGTAAACTTTTGTGGAGAATTTTCCGAAAAGTTTTCAATTGCAGTTAGGCCCATTTTTGGAAAATAACTAGAAAGCGGCGCTACGGACAAGACTTCCTTAAGGGTTTCCCCCGTTCGAAGCAGTTTAGATGCCGAAAATGACATTTTTCTATTTTTAAATGTGAATTTTGCACTTTTAGATATTACGATAAGTAATACTTTCACATGTAAATTGTTGTGCCAATTTAAATACCGCTATTTTACTTGTTTTTATTTAATATTATATTTAGGTACATCGAAAATCATGTTGGGGCTACTATCTCACCACTAGCTACAAAACGTTGCTGCTTTTATAACGTCTTTATTTTATTGTTCGAGTATTTTTAGCCACTTTTTTTATTTCTCTAGAATCATAACTTTATTTTTAATTTTGTTTCTAAATTTTATATTGAATCCGAATATATGAGAGTCTAGTTTCGTTTTGATGATAATTAATGGCCGCAAAACACATATTTGAAGTCACTACTTTCCCCACAAAATCGGGAAAAATTTTGTGGAGAATTTTTCGAAAAATGTTCAATTGCAGAATAGGCCCATCTTCGCAAGATAACTAGAAAACGGCGCTACGAGCAAGACTTCTGTAAGGCCTTCCCCCGTTCGAAGTAGTTTAGATGCCGAAAATGACATTTTACTATTTTTAAATGTGAATTTTGCACTTTTAGATATTACGATAAGTAATACTTTCACATGTGAATTGTTATGCTTGTTTAAATACCACTATGATACTTGTTTTTATCTAATATTGTATTTAAGTACATCGAAAATCATATTGGGGCTACTATCTCACCACTAGCTACAAAACGTTGCTGCTTTTATAACGTCTTGGTTTTATTGTTCGAGTATTTTTAGCCGCTTTTTATTTCTCTAGATTCATAACCTTATTTTTTTTTTTTTTTAAATTTCATATTGAATGATAATATATGAGAGTGTAGTTTCGTTTGATGATAATTAATGGTCGCAAAACACATATCTGAAGTCACTACATTCCCCACAAAATCGGGCAAAATTTTGTGAAGAATTTTTCAAAAAATTTTCGTTTGCAGATTAGGCCCGTTTTTCGCAAGATAACTAGAAAACGGCGCTACGAGCAAGACTTCCTTAAAGCTTTTCTCCGTTCAAAGTAGTTTAGATGCCGAAAATGACATTTTATTATTTTTAAATGTGAATTTTGCACTTTTAGATATTACGATAAGTAATACTTTCACATGTGAATTGTTGTGTCTGTTTAAATACCAATATGATACTTGTTTTTAATAAATATTGTATTTATGTACATCGAAAATCATGTTGGGGATACTATCTCACCACTAGATACAAAACGTTGATGCTTTTATAACATCTTGGTTATATTGTTCGATTATTTTTAGCCGCTTTTTTATTTCTCTAGATTCATAGCCTTATTATTGATTTTGTTTCTAAATTTCATATTGAATGCGAATATATGAGAGTGTAGTTTCGTTTTGATGATAATTAATGGGCGCAAAACACATATTTGAAGTCACTACATTTCCCACAAAATCATGCAAAATTTTGTGGAGAATTTTCCGAAAAATTTTCAATTACAGATTAGGCCCATTTTCGCAAAATAACTAGAAAACGGCGCTACAGGCAAGACATCCTTAAGGGTTTCCTCCGTTCGAAGCAGTTTAGATGCCGAAAATGACATTTTACTATTTTAAATGTGAATTTTGCACTTTTAGATATTACGATAAATAATACTTTCACATGTAAATTGTTGTGCCTGTTTAAATACAACTATTATACTTGTTTTTATTTAATATTATATTTAGGTACATCGAAAATCATGTTGGGCTACTATCTCATTACTAGCTACAAAACATTGCTGCTTTTATAACGTCTTGGTTTTATTGTTTGAGTATTTTTAGCCGCTTTTTTTTATTTCTCTAAATTCATAACATTGATTTTGTTTCTAAATTTCATATTGAATGCAAATAAATGAGAGTGTAGTTTCGTTTTAATGATAATTAATGGCCGCAAAACATATATTTGAAGTCACTACATTCCCCACAAAATCGGGGAAAATTTTGTGGAGAATTTTTCGAAAAAATTTCAATTGCAGATTAGGCCCATCTTCGCAAGATAACTAGAAAACGGCGCTACGAGCAAGACTTCCCTAAGGCTTTCCCCCGTTCGAAGTAGTTTAGATGCCGAAAATGACATTTTACTATTTTTATATGTGAATTTTGCACTTTTAGATATTACGATAAGTAATACTTTCACATGTGAATTGTTATGCTTGTTTAAATACCACTATTGAAATGTCCCATTCATATTGATTATAAACGTTCCATATTAATTAATTTCGTCGCGAGGTTTTGACTTCTATATGAGACGTTTTTCAAAGACTGCATTCATTTTTAAAACAACCATAACCTTTATTTTATTGATAAAGGTTTTAAAAAAAACATTACGTAGATTATCAAATAATGATAATCTAAAATATACTGTTTACACACGACCATTACATAATGGTTTACAATAAAAATATATTACATCGAAATAAGTTTCTTGAATGCAGTTTTTACACAATATCATACAATCATGGACTCCAAATCTTGTCCTTTTTTTAGTATGCAACAGCGGAAGCTCTTAATAATCACCTGAGAATAAACATGTTTAAAACGTCAACAAAAAATGTTGGTGAGTTATAGGTTTAACCTATATATTATCAAAATAATATAATAGACCACAAGATTTCTTTTATTCAATAATCTTACACTCGCAAGTGTATAAAAATCATTCTATGATGAACACTTGGTAACCGACATTAACATAATGCATATAGAATATTCCTGCATACTCGCAAGTATGTCATAAATTGGCAATCACAATCACCATATAAATCAAAGTATTAAAGCATTCCAAATTCCAGAATGGGGTTTGTTAGGCCCATAGATCTATCTTTAGGATTCGCGTCAATTAAGGGTCATTTCTCTAATTCTTAGGCTACCAGACTTGAAGGGGCAATATTCGGTTTAATAATCCAACCATTGAATGTAGTTTCGCATACTTGTGTCTATTTTGTAAAATATTTATAAAGCTGCATGTATTCTCATCCCAAAAATATTAGATTTTAAAAGTGGGACTATAACTCAATTTCACAGATTTTTCCTTCGTTGGAAATAAGACTTGGCCACTGGTCGATTCACGAACCTATAACAAATATGTACATATATATCAAAGTATGATTTAAATATATTCACAACATTTTTTATTACGTTTATATGATTTAAGTTTGTTAAGTTAGCAGTCCTCGTTAGTAACCTACAACTAGTTGTCCACAGTTAGATGTATTGAAATAAATCAATATATATTATCTCGAATCAATCCACGACCCAGTGCATACAAGTCTCAGGCTAGATCACAACTCAAAGTATATATATTATTTTAGAATCAACCTCAACCCTGTATAGCTAACTCAAACATTACTGCATATAGAGTGTCTATGGTTGTTCCGAAATATATATATGGATGGGTCGATATGATATGTCAAAACATTGTATACATGTCTATGGTATCCCAAGATTACATAATATGTATAATACAATATAAATTAGTTAGGATATGTTTAGTCTAGATTTGTTACAAAATTTTCGTAGCTAAAACTAGCAAATTTATCCAATTTTGTTTTACCCGTCATTTCTTCGTTTCAAATCCGTTTTGAGTGATTCAAGTTGCTATGGTCTTATAATGAACTGAAATTTATGAAACTAAACAGAAAAATTATAAGTTTATAGTCAGAAATACAGGTTACAAGTCATTTTTTAAAGAGGTAGTCATTTCTGTCGAAAGAACGACATCTTGATGACCATTTTGAAAAACATACTTCCACTTTGAGTTTAACCATGATTTTTGGATATAGTTTCATGTTCATAAGAAAAATCATTTTTCCAGAAGAACAACTTATAAATCAAAGTTTAACATAGTCTTTAATTATCAAACCCAAAACAGCCGGTGGTGTTACTACACCGACGTATGTCTTTTACGGTGTTTTTCGTGTTTCCAGGTTTTAAATCATTAAGTTAGCATATCATATAGATATAGAACATGTGTTTAGTTGATTTTAAAAGTTAAGTTAGAAGGATTAACTTTATTTGCGAACAAGTTTAGAATTAACTAAACTATGTTCTAGTGATTACATGTTCAAATCTTCGAATAAGATAGTTTTATATATATGAATCGAATGAGTTATGAACATCATTACTACCTCAAGTTTAGTAGGTAAACCTACTGGAAGTGACAAAAATTGATCTAGCTTCTGAAAGGACCCGTTCATATACATTATAAATGATTCACAATAGTTGATTACATCGCGATGTATTTGACCTCTATATGATACATTTTACAAACATTGCATTCGTTTTTAAAAGACAAACTTTCTTTACATCGAAAGTTGACAGCATGCATACCATTTCATAATACATCCAACTATAATTGACTTAATAATAATCTTGATGAACTCAACGACTCGAATGCAACGTCTTTCGAAATATGCCATGAATGACTCCAAGTAATATCTCTAATATGAGCAAATGCACAGCGGAAGATTTCTTTCATACCTGAGAATAAACATGCTTTCAAGTGTCAACCAAAAGGTTGGTGAGTTTATTAGTTTATTATAAACATTCATTTCCATCATTTTAATAGACCACAAGATTTCCGTTTATAAATATATGTACACTCGCAAGTGTATAAAACCGTTCTGCTTAAGTTGAGGCCTCAGTAACCAACTTTAACAATAATATAATAAGTCATCTTCGCAAAGATGGATACGTACACTCGCAAGTGTATAAATAATCTTCGAAGTACTAAACATCCGCCCACTAGCTCTTATGTCTAGTGCAGCCTACAGGATGGGGGTGTTAAGCCCGATAGATCTATCTTTAAGATTCGAGCTTACATGCTCTTATAACATATAACTAAATTACCTAGCACATCAATCCGCAGAATATTATTTTTAATCACTTGTCTCTATTTCGTAAAGCATTTATAAAATATTGCATGTATTCTCAACCCAAAAATATATATTGCAAAAGCAATTAAAAAGGGTGAAAATGAAACTCACTTAATGTATTTTGTAGTAAAAATACATATGACGGCATTGAACAAACATAGGGTTGGCCTTGAATTCACGAACCTATACCATTTGTATATATATTTAAACGTATATAGGAAATCACATAGTTTCATTTATTAGTTACATAATATTTATTTATATTTGTAGTTATTTAGATTTTATTCTAATCTTCATCAAAACATATTCTTTATTTATATATATATATATATATATATATATATATATATATATATATATATATATATATATATATATATATATATATATATATATATATATATATATATATTTATTTATTTCATATATATATATCATTACAATAATTAATATGTATACTTTTAGTTATATTAATATTTATATATCTTTAGATACACCATTAGTATTATATTAAAAATACTTAATTTGTTGTATATAAGTTTTTATATAAGAAATGTTAATATGTTATATATATAGTTATATGAAATATTAATATAATTGTAGTATATGTAATAACTATGTTTTATGTACAAAATATTTATTTGTTTAAAAATGATAGTTTTGATATTAATGATTTACAAATAATAATAGTAATAATATTAATAATCATAATAATACTAACTTTATAAAAAAATATATGATAATATTAATAATAATAATGATATTGTTAATAATGATACTTTTATTTAATAATGATACTAACATTTACAAAAGTGATACTAATACTAATATTAAATGATAATAAAACTAGTTTGTGTTATTTTTATGTTAATAATAATAATGATACTCCTAATCATAATAATACCTATATCAATGTTAATGTTACTAATAATAACACTAATAATACTTATAACTAATAAATATAACAATAACAACAACAATAATAATAATAGTAACAATAACAAAAACAATAATAAAAACAATAACAATAATAATAATAACAATAATAATAATAATAATAATAATAATAATAATAATAATAATAATAATAATAATAATAATAATAATAATAATAATAATAATAATAATAATAATAATAATAATAAAATAAGAGTGTTACCCTTAAAAATTATGTCTAAAAAGAGTTGCAACCCGCCAGGCTCGAACCCGAGACCTCTCGCTTATTAAACACTCCCTTAAACCATTGGGCTGTCGCCCTTTTTTTGATTTAATGCCGACTGTAAATGTATATACTCCGTATTTATTTTTGTTAACTTCTTCTTCTTCTTTAATACTATCTAGTCGATCAGTGTAGCATTCCAAACACGATTCATTTACAAAGTAATTTTAGGTTATTTAAACTCATTAAAATCATCAATAATTAGTGTTTATATTATAGAAAAACAAGAAAAAAAATTAAAAAAAAAACTAGAAGCCTACTTGCTGTGCGACGGTAACAAGAAGGAAAAAAAATAATTTCACTTTTGAGCTCGTTTTGGACAAAGATTGTAACACGAAATAGTTTGTAAATTTTATATAGAAACTATTGGAATCGTCAATTTACTATGAAACATCAAAACGATTACGAATTTTACCATGAACACAAACGTTTGACTTTTGAAAAATTAAGTTTGACTCGCGAATTTGAACTCGATCTTAGGAATTTAGGGATGAGAATTTGCAGAAACATTCAATAAAGGATTTCCAATGTATTTGCATTTTTAGATTTTCACATAAAATTCGAATTCAAGGTTTTCAAAAAAAAAATTGAAGAACAGGCCGTCGACTTTGTTTTTTTTTTCAATCAAATTAAAAATTGTTATTGATGATTGTATGGGATAATTGATGATATAAAATCAAATGGTTCCAATTACAACTGGTATTGGTGGTATTTGATAGCAAAAAAAAAAATCGACAAGGTTATTCCTCAGGTACAAAAAAAAAATAAAGACAATAAAGGAGAATGGGATTGTGACACTCAACAGAATTTGGAGTGTATCTGATTATTGTTTTGCAGTGAATTGGATCGACAACCAGATTTCAGAAAGAAGTGTTGATGGGGAAATCAAACAGAAAGTACTCTAGTTCTTGACTTTATAATTTATATATAATTGATTAAATTAATATAACTAAATATATATTAATAATAATGTTAATAATAATAATAAATAATAATACAGATTTCTTAATATGTATATAACGCAAATATATTTATATTTATCTGTATATATCTATAGATTATTAATAGTATTAATAGTGATATTATATGAGAAGTAGTAACAATATTATTATAAAAACTATATTTATATTTGTATTATATATATATAGATATCATTACTTATATAAGATATAATATATTTTATATTAACTTTCATGGAATATTTATTATTTATACATTATATGTATGTTACAATTAATAATAATAATTATACATAAAATATATATTCATATATATATTTTTATTAATAACAACTTTTTATTTTGTGTCGTAATTTACGTAATTAACTCAATTGATTAAATTGTATTTTATTATCTCAAATTATATATATATATATATATATATGTATATATATATATGTATATATATATATATATATGTATATATATATATATATATATATATATATATATATATATATATATATGTACTTATATATACACACTTATTTATGTATCTAAATATATATATTTGTAACTAATTGTTCATGAATTGTCGGGAATAGTCAAGGTCAAATGCATTCATGAAGAAAAAGAAAAAAAAGAAAAAAAATAGTTCTAACATTTTGAGACTCGGTTTAACAGACTTTGCTTATCGTGTCGAAATTATATAAGAATAAAGTTTAAATTTGATCGGAAATTTTCGGGTTGTCACAGTACCTACCCGTTAAAGAAATTTCATCCCGAAATTTGATTGAGGTGGTCATGGCTAACAATAAAAATGTGTTCATGACGGATATGAGTTGATAAATAGAGTTTTATCATCATTGATTAATATGGATAAACAATTTGATTATTCGAAGAGCACGAATGAAGCTATCACAAAAGAGTAAAGTGAATAAGTGTAGATTCGTCTTAACTTTTGACGTAGTCATGGTTGAATTTAGAAAATAAGGTGCGTCTTAATTTTTGACGTTGTCTTTGTTGAATTCCGGAATTCGAGGGATTTAAAAAAAAAATCTTGGAAATCTATAAGATCTGATTCTTCGAGATTTAAGGAAATTAAGATCTCTTTAATTAAATGCGATCATCTGTCTCAAATGTTTTGTCTGGTATTTTCACTATAAATGAACTTCTTCCGTTCCATTACTTCCCACCACTCCCATTTTCTATATTTTAATTCATACTTTCAAATTCAAAAGATTGTGAAAATGCTTAATTCAGTTCTAATCCTTGTCCTTATTCTTACTACCACAACAATCATTCTCCTTTTTTTCAACTTTCACCGGAGGAATCTGTTTTCTTCCACTTCGCCCTTGGGGTTATAGTATTTCTAATTTTCCCGTGTCTTTATGTTGCGATAAACATTGATATACACGGTTTGTAATTTTTGTGTTTGTGATCGGCTGTATATTTCTTGTTATGTTTCTGAGCTCCATGCTCTTGTTTTCTCTTCCCGATTTTAACTCAAGCGAATAATGGTCCAGAATTCGTACGTATAAAGTTTCGAATGATTATAATGTTCTAAGCAGGAAGGAACGTGATAGCACGATTTGATTTTCAAATTTATCAACATCACGGAAGATAGAACCATCAAGAATACATTTTCTTGATATGTTCAGAAATTAAGTAGAATGAAAGAGTTATGTAACATGGCACATGATGACGTTAAGATCTGTGAATCATCATGTTCCATTAGAAACTCAACATGATTTACTGTAATATAATCACGTTGATCAAGTGTCATTATATTATACTAACTCATGCTTCAGTTCCCAACACTACTTCAAAAGCATTCTTATTTTAAACTCTAAGGTTTACATAATATAGAAACTAAAACAGTTTCCTTTTATGATATAACACAGATAGCGCGGAGAGATAATTAATATTAGACGAGAATATTTATGAAGGTATCTTCAGAAATATTGAGGATATTAATAATGGAAGATACGATAATATCTTAGAATTTTTGAATCAAAGTGTGATGAAGAAATTCATTCACAATGATTTGGAGCGATTAAGGAGTAAGGTATTCGCTAAAGATTTCATCAGAAACAGAATCATCAGGATTCTTTATGTACAATCTTAGTCCTTGTGATTTGTTCAGAGTCTCCTTCATGTTTTGCTCAATTCGTTTTTCAGTATCAAATTTTCTATCGAGCGTTCCTAACTCTCCTTTCTTTATCATCAAACTTTTGGCCGTTTAGACCATCTACCATTTTTCTGTTTCCTCTGCATTTAATGCTATGATATCTGAATCATCGGTTATCAATCCGAGGTGGTTTCAGGAGAATTTTGTTTTTAGATGATTAAACGATGATGGTAACAGGGTGGAATATGAAAGGTTCCCCGGTAACAATAAAAGAGCACGCATATATATCAAAGTTATAATAAGGTTGTTTCGAACGAAAAGTCAAAATTGTCTTGCTGAAGCTGTGACAAAATTTGCTACTTTGAAAGGAATTATTAAGTTATTTTGGGTAATAATAACACTAAGGAATTAGCACGGCTACGTGTTAAACGTTTACTCAGGTTCCGAGTGTTTTTCAGGTGCATAACTATATGCATCAATCTTTTCTGCTGTAGATGAAGTGTGGTTGGTTCATTCTCTTGATTGAGGTGTTTTCAAGAATCATAAAAAGTTTGAACGCAGATGGTAATCGTCAAGATACAAATGAGGTGTAAGATGAAATCAAGTGGCAAACTTGAAGAATTATTTAGTTTCATATGTTATAATCAGTATTTTAATTCATTTTAATTGTCCAATGTTGGCAGTCCACAGTCGATAGTCCACAGTTAGCAATTCAATATTTCATATATAGTTTAATATATAATATTCGAATTAATAAATACGTATCGTGACCCATGTACATGTCTCAGACTCGATCACAACTCAAAGTATATATATTACTATAGAATCAACCTCAACCCTGTATTGAGAACTCGATCATTACTGCATATAGAGTGTCTATGGTTATTCAAATAATATATATATATATATATATATATATATATATATATATATATATATATATATATATATATATATATATATATATATATATGCGTCGATATGATATGTCAAAACCTTGTATACGTGTCCCGATATTTAAAGTGCAAGTAAATAACAGAAATTAAATGACGATAAATAAAATTGC
Organism: Rutidosis leptorrhynchoides; assembly: GCF_046630445.1. NCBI lineage: Eukaryota > Viridiplantae > Streptophyta > Magnoliopsida > Asterales > Asteraceae > Rutidosis > Rutidosis leptorrhynchoides. The sequence continues at coordinate 595,497,015 of NC_092336.1, read as the reverse complement.
GTAATTAAATTACGATAAATAAAATGCGATAAATAAATTGCGATAAATAAATTGCGATAAATAAAAGGTAATACGAAATTAACAGTTAGCTAGGAACAGTTAGCGTGGATTCTTAACAAAATTTCTCATAATTAATTTGTTTGTTTCTAACAAATTTTATTTTGTCCGATGTTTTCTTCATTATGCCACTTGTTGGATTCTGGTAAATCAAAGTTCAAATATGAAATTGAATGAAAATGGTTATTCGACGGTGAACGGAAACGTATATCGGTGGTTGTAAGTAGGATAGTAAATGACTGTTGAATCAGCTTCGAAGAATGTACAGTGTAACTTATTAATGTGAAATCTAAATATTCCTCGGGTATTACCTACCCGTTAAAATATTTTCACCATTAACAGTTTGTACAAAGACTTTTAATTACAATCTTTATGAAAATATATATACATATATATTTTCTTCAGATGTAATCATGGATTTAATGAGTCAGTATGATATTAAACTCATTTGGTTTACCGTTAGAACTAGAATACATAATCTCTAAAACATTTAGAGATTACTTAATCGCCATGAAGAACGAAGATAATCGATGTACGATACGTAGAACGATGATTATACTCGAGGTACAGAATGAGATGTTGAGGCATGGATTGTTGATACTTAGATTGTTGGTGGTACTGTTGGTGCTGGTGATGTTGTTGAAGCTGGTAAGTTTTGCACCACGTTTTTCCAAATTGATTACTCGAGCGCGAAGTTCGTTGACTTCTTCTATTATTCCGGGATTATTGTCGGTCGGAACGAGCGGATGAATAAGGTTTAGAATTTTAGATAGAATATAATCGTGGTGAGATATTCGGGAAATGAGGGTAAAATAGGTGTTTCAGACTAGTTCGCCGGTAAGTGCTTCAGGTTCATCGCTAAGAGGTAAATTCTGTTGATGAAAAGGATCGCCTTCTTCGCTTCTCCATTGATTAAGTTGACTACGAACCCATCAGATGAATTGATGATGGCTGGTTGGTTGATCCATTCCGGTCATACTGTTTTCAGAGCTCGGGTGGATATCCATATCGAAATAGCTGTCGGAATTCGAACTGGTTGAGGGATTCATCTCATACGATCAGATGAAGGATTTTTGATAAGAAATAGATTATAGGATGTAGGTTAGTACCCTGTAATACATAATTTACATATGCATATATAATACTAAAATCCCCTAAGTTATGGAGGAATCTACGGAAGCTGTCAGGCAAAGGTAACAATAACAGATACGCTACGATATGAATTTATCTATACACTGTCTATGCAATATAGGTAGTAAGACGTGTCTAGACTAAGAGTGATAAGCAAGTGATTCCCTAAGAATGATAAGCAGGCAATTTTCGACACGAAACGATAAGCAAAACTTTTGACATACAGACACGGTCGAAGTCCAGACTCACTAATGCATCTTAACAACTATCAGTTATACACACTAATGCAAGACCTGGTTCGCTAAGAACACCGCTCGGATACCAACTGAAAGGACCCGTTCATATACATTATAAACGATTCATAATAGTTGATTACATCGCGAGGTATTTGACCTCTATATGATACATTTTACAAACATTGCATTCGTTTTTAAAAGACAAACTTTCTTTACATCGAAAGTTGACAGCATGCATACCATTTCATAATACATCCAACTATAATTGACATAATAATAATCTTGATGAACTCAATGACTCGAATGCAACGTCTTTCGAAATATGCCATGAATGACTCCAAGTAATATCTCTAATATGAGCAAATGCACAGCGGAAGATTTCTTTCATACCTGAGAATAAACATGCTTTCAAGTGTCAACCAAAAGGTTGGTGAGTTTATTAGTTTATTATAAACATTCATTTCCATCATTTTAATAGACCACAAGATTTCCATTTATAAATATATGTACACTCGCAAGTGTATAAAACCGTTCTGCTTAAGTTGAGGCCTCAGTAACCAACCTTAACAATAATATAATAAGTCATCTTCTCAAAATGAATACGTACACTCGCAAGTGTATAAATAATCTTCGAAGTACTAAACATCCGCCCACTAGCTCTTATGTCTAGTGCAGCCTACAGGATGGGGGTGTTAAGCCCGATAGATCTATCTTTAGGATTCGAGCTTACATGCTCTTATAATATATAACTAAATTACCTAGCACATCAATCCGCAGAATATTATTTTTAATCACTTGTCTCTATTTCGTAAAGCATTTATAAAATATGGCATGTATTCTCAGCCCAAAAATATATATTGCAAAAGCAATTAAAAAGGGAGCAAATGAAACTCACTTAATGTATTTTGTAGTAAAAATACATATGACGACATTGAACAAACGTAGGTTTGTGTGACGACCCGGAAATTTCCGAACAAAATTTAAACTTGATCTTTATATGTTTTCGACACGATAAGCAAAGTCTGTTAAACTGAATTTCAAAAACTTTGAACTGTGTTCATGTATACATTTGACCTTTGACAAATCCCAACGATTCACGAACAATTGATTATAAAGAATTATGTGTATATAAATATAAGTATATATATATATATATATATATATATATAAGATTTTAATTTAATAAAACACACTTTAAACATGTGAATTAAAGTATAAAATAATAAATATGATAGTTAATAGTTATTGAAATATATATATATATATATATATATATATATATATATATATATATATATATATATATATATATATTAATTATGTAATACATAAAATGACATTCATGGGATATTTAATATTCAAACATCAGACTATATGGAACTCATATATATATATATATATATATATATATATATATATATATATATATATATATATATATATATATATATATATATATATATATATATATATATATATATATATATATATATATATATATATATATATATATATATGAGTTCCATATAGTCTGATGTTTGAATATTAAATATCCCATGAATGTCATTTTATGTATTACATAATTAATAATATGTAAAATTAGTATCTAATATAATAAGTTTAATTATAAATTAAAAATAGTTGATATAATATTAGTGTTACTACTTCCACTAGTAATATCAATATTAGTGTTATTAATATTATTACTTTAAATATATACTCTATATATACGAATCTAATATATGTAAAGTGTTGTAATATTATTATTACCAATATTATTATCATCAATAACATTAATATTATTATAATTAGTAGTATTATCATATTACTACCGTTTTAGAGTTAATATCATTATTAATATCTAATATTATTATAACTAATATAATTATTATTAGTGTTATTATAATTAATATTTAGTAGAAAACAATACATTTTATTATTAGATACATTAATAATAGGATTGATATTATTATTATTATTATTATTATTATTATTATTATTATTATTATTATTATTACTAGTATTTTTATTTATGTTATAAGCAATATTATAATTGTGTTATTATATTTACTGTAAATATTAATTAAACGTATAAAATCAATATCAGATCTACATCCCTTTCACTTTTACATTTTTTTTCAACTTTCCTGTTCTAAATTCATTACCTGTCAACCACCATTGCTATACAACAAAAGATCCTATCAGATTCAGTACTGGAATTATTCGATTAACACGTTATTAATGCTTATACACTGCTGCTGTCTACTGCTATTTGAAAAGGGAACCCAAAAGTTCAGAATAACTTCGGTTCTTCTCTTTGTGAGCCATTTCAGTCAATAGCTTCATCCTAAACCATTTATCCAAATCTAAAAATACAGATTTATTAGGAATCAACTACTTGATCTACCTGTAATATATCAGCCTTTAATTCTTTCACTTAATCATGAAATTTGGGAGTCAAAGCTGGAAACAAAAAGTCAACCGAAATCTTAATTGTTCAAATTCGAAATTTAAAAGTTGTTTCAAGTTAAATTGATAATGCACGAGCATTATAAGGGTGATTTTAAGCTGGTCTCGTGAAGGAATCGAAATCTAAAACCCCTTAAATCTTGATTTTTGATTTGGAGTACAGAAATATGGGAACCGATTCTATTTCCTCTGTAGAGTTGTATTTTTGCTGATACGGATCGAATAAATTCAGTAATGATGTTAATCGATATTAATAGCTGCTTGCTAAATAAATTTTTTTACACAACAAAAGGATTCGAGTTTGAAACTCCAATTTGTGAAGTTTCTGTGTCGGTGAAGAAGGTCTAGTAGTATTAGGATAAATGAAATTAAAACGAGTATATAAAGAAAAGGACGAGACAGATGGATGGTTAGGTTATGTTCGTGTGAGCGAGAGGTCGGGAGTTCTAACCCGGTCTGGACCAATTCTTTTTACAAAAGCCTTAAAAGGGTATAAATCTTTTATTTTAGTTTTATTATTATTACTATTATTATTATTATTATTATTATTATTATTGTTGTTGTTGTTGTTATTATTATTATTATTATTATTATTATTATTATTATTATTATTATTATTATTATTATTATTATTGTTATTATTAGTATTACTAGTATTATTATTATTATTATTAGTATCATAATTAGTATTACAAGCATAAATATAAGAAAATAACCATTATTATTATTATTATTAACATAATTAATGTATTTATTATTATTATAAATTTTGACATTTAAATATTAGTTATCATTATTACCATTACGATTATAGTTAAGAGTGTTGTTATTATTATTATTATTACTATCATTATTATTATTATTAGTAGTAACTTACTAATATCAAAACTATCATTTTTAACAAATAAATATTAGTTTCATAAAAGATACTTATTACTTATACTATAACTAAAATAATATTTCATATAACTATATATATCAAATAGGCTAACATTTAAAATACTTATACAATATTAATTTTTTAAATATAATACTAAACACATGTGTATATAAATATTATATATTAATAAATGAAATGATGATATTTCTATTATAGGTTTTAATAGAAATACAATTGATATAGGTTCGTGAATCCGAGGCCAACCCTACACTTGTTCAATATAGTCATATGTATTTTTACTACAAAATACATTAGGTGAGTTTCATTTGCTCCCTTTTTAATTGCATTTGCAATATATATTTTTGGGCTGAGAATACATGCGCTGCTTTTATGTTTGACAAAATAGACACAAGTACTTAAAATATATTCTACGTTGAGTTGTACCACCTTGCAAATCTTCCCTAATAGCTTGGTAACTAATATTTACATGTTGTACGAACATGTAAGCGCGAATCCTATTGATAGATCTATCGGGTTTGACAACCCCAACCGGGCTAGTCGCTCTAGTATCGTAAACGGTTGCATAGTACTTCGTTTTTACTACACTTGGTACAGTGTAGGGAGATTTCATAATAAAGGGAATATGTCACATTAATGGTTAAGTATGGTTACCGAAGCGCTCAACAACTTATAGAATACTTTTATACACTTGCGAGTGTACATATATTTATAAACGGAAATCTTGTGCTCCATTAATATATTAAAATGATTGTTATGATAAACCTATGAACTCACCAACCTTTTGGTTGACACTTTTAAGCATGTTTATTCTCAGGTATGAAAGAAATCTTTCGCTGTGCATTTGCTCATATTACATGGAGTCGTTCATGGCATATTTAAGTCAGTACCTCGCAATGGAACTAAATGTTGAAGACTTCGTCCAGGAGGATTAGGACGGGTCATCACAGTTTGGCCTTGGATTCACGAACCTATACCATCTGTATATATATTAAAACGTTTATTGGAAATCACATAGTTTCATTTATTAGTTACATAATATGTATTTATATTTGTAGTTATTTAGATTTTATTCTAATCTTCATCAAAACAGATTCTTTATTTATATATATCATATCTTAACTTACATGATATATATATATATATATATATATATATATATATATATATATATATATATATATATATATATATATATATATATATATATATATATATATATATATATATATATATATATATATATATATATATATATATATTTATTTCATATATATATCATTACAATAATTAATATCTATACTTTTAGTTATATTAATATTTATATATCTTTAGATACACCTTTAGTATTATATTAAAAATACTTAATTTGTTGTATATAAGTTTTTATATAAGAAATGTTAATATGTTATATATATAGTTATATGAAATATTAATATAATTGTAGTATATGTAATAACTATGTTTTATGTACAAAATATTTATTTGTTTAAAAATGATAGTTTTGATATTAATGATTTACAAATAATAATAGTAATAATATTAATAATCATAATAATACTAACTTTATAAAAAAAATATATGATAATATTAATAATAATAATGATATTGTTAATAATGATACTTTTATTTAATAATGATACTAACATTTACAAAAGTGATACTAATACTAATATTAAATGATAATAAAACTAGTTTGTGTTATTTTTATGGTAATAATAATAATGATACTCCTAATCATAATAATACCTATATCAATGTTAATGTTACTAATAATAACACTAATAATACTTATAACTAATAAATGTAACAATAACAACAACAATAATAATAATAATAATAATAATAATAATAGTAACAATAACAAAAAGAATAATAAAAACAATAACAATAATAATAATAATAATAATAATAATAATAATAATAATAATAATAATAATAATAATAATAATAATAATAATAATAATAATAATAATAATAATAATAATAATAATAATAAAAATAAAATAAGAGTGTTACCCTTAAAAATTATGTCTAAAAAGAGTTGCAACCCGCCAGGCTCGAACCCGAGACCTCTCGCTTATTAAACACTCCCTTAAACCATTGGACTGTCACCCTTTTTCTGATTTAATACCGACTGTAAATGTATATACTCCGTATTTATTTTCTGTTAACTTCTTCTTCTTCTTTAATACTATCTAGTCGATCAGTGTACCATTCCAAACACGATTCATTTACAAAGTAATTTTAGGTTATTCAAACTCATTAAAATCATCAATAATTAGTGTTTATATTATAGAAAAACAAGAAAAAAATTAAAAAAAAAACTAGAAGCCTACTTGCTGTGCGACGGTAACAAGAAGGAAAAAAATAATTTCACTTTTGAGCTCGTTTTGGACAAAGATTGTAACACGAAATAGTTTGTAAATTGTATATGGAAACTATTAGAATCGTCAATTTACCTTGAAACATCAAAACAATTACGAATTTTACCATGAACACAAACGTTTGACTTTTGAAAAATTAAGTTTGACTCGCGAATTTGAACTCGATCTTAGGAATTTAGGGATGAGAATTTGCAGAAACATTCAATAAAGGATTTCCAATGTATTTGCATTTTTAGATTTTCACATGAAATTCGAATTCAAGGTTTTTAAAAAAAAATTGAAGAACAGGCCGTCGGCTTTGTTTCTTTCTTTCTTTTTTTTCAATCAAATTAAAAATTGTTATTGATGATTGTATGGGATAATTGATGATATAAAATCAAATGGTTCCAATTACAACTGGTATTGGTGGTATTTGATAGCAAAAAAAATGGACAAGATTATTCCTCAGGTACAAAAAAATAAATAAATAAAGACAATAAAGGAAAATGGGATTGTGACACTCAACAGAATTTGGTGTGTATCTGATTGTTGTTTTGCAGTGAATTGGATCGACAACCAGATTTCAGAAAGAAGATGGGGAGATCAAACAGAAAGTACTCTAGTTCTTGACTTTATAATTTATATATAATTGATTAAATTAATATAACTAAATATATATTAATAATAATGTTAATAATAATAATAAATAATAATACAGATTTCTTAATATGTTTATAACGCAAATATATTTATATTTATCTGTATATATCTATAGATTATTAATAGTATTAATAGTGATATTATATGAGAAGTAGTAACAATATTATTATAAAAACTATATTTATATCTGTATTATATATATAGATATCATTACTTATATAAGATATAATATATTTTATATTAACTTTCATGGAATATTTATTATTTATATATTATATGTATGTTACAATTAATAATAATTATACATAAAATATATATTCATATATATATTTTTATTAATAACAACTTTTTATCTTGTGTCGTAATTTACGTAATTAACTCAATTGATTAAATTGTATTTTATTATCTCAAATTATTATATATATTTTTGTTTATATATATATATATATATATATATATATATATATATATATATATATATATATATATATATATATATATATATATATATATATATATATACACTTATATATACACAGTTATTTATGTATCTAAATATATATATTTTTAACTAATTGTTCGTGAATCGTCGAGAATAGTCAAGGTTAAATGCATTCATGAAGAAAAAGGAAAAAAAAAATAGTTCTAACATTTTGAGACTCGGTTTAACAGGCTTTGCTTATCGTGTCGAAATTATATAAGAATAAAGTTTAAATTTGATCGAAAATTTCCGGGTTGTCACAGCTTCAAAGGATTCTTGGATGGCTTAAAAGTTCTTGAAGTAGAATCATGACACGAAAACAAGTTCAAGTAAGATTATCACTCGAAATAAGATTGTTATAGTTATAGAAATTGAACCAAAGTTTGAATATGAGTATTACCTTGAATTAGAAAGATATCTTACTGTAAATAAGAAAGATTTCTTGAGAATGGATGATCACTTGAAATGGATTAGAAAGCTTGGAAGTAGACTTGTAAACTTGAGAGTGTTCTTGATTTTATGAAAATAGAACTTATAGAATTTATGAAGAATACTTAGAACTTGAAGATAGAACTTGGGAGAGATCAATTAGATGAAGAAAATTGATGAATGGAAGTGTTTATAGGTGTTTTTGGTCATTGGTATATGGATTAGATATAAAGGATGTGTAAGTTTGTTTTCATGTAAATAATTCATGAATGATTTATAATATTTTTTATAATTTTGTGAGATATTTCATGCTAGTTGCCAAATGATGGTTCCCACATATTTAATGACTCACATGGGTTGCTAAGGAGCTGATCATTAAAGTGTATATACTAATAGAATATACATCTAGAAGCTGTGTATTGTACGAGTACGAATACGGGTGCATACGAGTAGAATTGTTGATGAAAATGAATGAGGATGTAATTGTAAGTATTTTTGTAAAGTAGAAGTACTTTGATATGTGTATTGAAGCCTTTCAAAAGTGTACAAATACATCTTAATATACTACATGTATATACATTTTAACTGAGTCGTTAAGTCATCGTTAGTCGTTACATGTAAGTGTTGTTTTGAAACCTTTAAGTTAACGATCTCATTTAATGTTGTTAACCCATTGTTTATTATATCTAATGAGATGTTAACTTATTACATTATAATGATATTATGATGTATGAATATATCTTAATATGATACATATACATTAAAATGTCGTTACAATGATAATCGTTACATATATGTCTCGTTTCGAAATCTTTAAGTTAGTAGTCTTGTTTTTACATATGTAGTTCATTGTTAACACACTTAATGATATACTTAATTATCATTTTATCATGTTAAACATAATGTATCTATATCTTAATATGATTCATATGTAATTAGTAAGACGTTGTTATAACGATAATCGTTATATATATCGTTTCGAGTTTCTTAATTCAATAATCTCATTTTTATGTATATCACTCATTGTTAATACACTTAGTAAGATACTTACTTATCATAATCTCATGTTAACCATATATATGATATATCATCATGTAGTTTTTACAAGTTTTTAACGTTCGTGAATCGCCGGTCAACTTGGGTGGTCAATTGTCTACATGAAACTCATTTCAATTAATCAAGCCTTAACAAGTTTAATTGCTTAACATGTTGGAAACATTTAATCATGCAAATATAGTTTTCATTTAATATATAATCATGGAAAAGTACGGGTCACTACAGTACCTATCCGTTAAATAAATTTCGTCCCGAAATTTTAAGCGGTTGAAGGTGTTGACGCATCTTCTGGAAATAAGTGCGGGTATTTCTTCTTTATCTGATCTTCACGTTCCCAGGTGAACTCGGGTCCTCTGTGAGCCATCAAACCTTAACAATTGGTATCATGTTTTGCTTAAGCTTTTTAACCTCACGATCCATTATTTCGACGGGTTCTTCGATGAATTGAAGTTTTTCATTGATTTGAATTTCGTCTAACGGAATAGTGAGATCTTCTTTAGCAAAACATTTCTTCAAATTCGAGACGTGGAAAGTGTTATGTACATCCGCGAGTTGTTGAGGTAACTCAAGTGGGTAAGCTACTAGTCCGACACGATCTATAATCTTGAATGGCCCGATGTATCTTGGATTTAGTTTCCCCCATTTACCAAATCGAACAACACCTTTCCAAGGTAAAACCTTAAGCATGACCATCTCTCCAATTTCAATTTCTATATCTTTTCTTTTAATGTCCGCGTAGTTCTTTTGTGTACTTTGGGCGGTTTTTAACCGTTGTTGAATTTGAATGATCTTCTCGGTAGTTTCTTGAATTATATCCGGACCCGTAATTTGTCTATCCCCAACTTCACTCCAACAAATCGGAGACCTGCACTTTCTACCATAAAGTGCCTCAAACGGTGCCATCTCAATACTCGAGTGGTAACTGTTGTTGTAGGAAAACTCTGCTAACGGTAGGTGTCGATCCCAACAGTTTCCAAAATCAATAACACATGCTCGTAGCATGTCTTCAAGCGTTTGTATCGTCCTTTCGCTCTGCCCATTAGTCTGTGGATGATATGCAGTACTCATGTCTAGACGAGTTCCTAATGCTTACTGTAATGTCGGCCAAAACCTTGAAACAAATCTGCCATCCCTATAAGAGATAATAGAGATTGGTATTCCATGTCTGGAGACAACTTCTTTCAAGTATAATCGCGCCAACTTCTCCATTTTGTCATCTTCTCTCATTGGAAGAAAATGTGCTGATTTGGTGAAACGATCGACTATTACCTAAATAGTATCATAACCACTTGCAGTCCTTGACAATTTAGTAATGAAATCCATGGTAATGTTTTCTCATTTCCATTCTGGGATTTCAGGTTGCTGAAGTAGACCTGATGGTTTCTGATGTTCAGCTTTGACCTTAGAACACATCAAACATTCTTCTACATATTTAGCAATATCGGCTTTCATACCCGGCCACTAAAAGTGTTTCTTGAGATCTTTGTACATCTTCCCCGCTCCGGGATGTATTGAATATCTGGTTTTATGTGCTTCCTTAAGTACCATTTCTCTCACATCTCTAAACATTGGCACCCAAATTCTTTCAGCTCTATTTCGGGTTCTGCCTTCCCGAATATTAAGGTGTTTCTCCGATCCTTTGGGTATTTCATTCTTCAAATTCCCTTCTCTTACAACTCCCTGCTGCGCCTCCTTTATTTGAGTAGTAAGGTTAGTACGAATAATTATATTCATAGCTTTTACCCACATAGGTTCTCTGTCCTTTCTACTCAAAGCGTCGGCTACCACATTCGCCTTCCCCAGATGTTAACGAATCTTGAAATCGTAATCATTCAATAACTCAATCCACCTACGCTGCCTCATGTTTAGTTGTTTCTGATTAAATATGTGTTGGAGACTTTTGTGATCGGTATATATAATACTTTTGACCCCATATAAGTAGTGCCTCCAAGTCTTTAACGCAAAAACAACCGTGCCTAATTCCAAATCATGCGTCGTATAATTCTGCTCGTGAATCTTCAATTGTCTAGACGCATAAGCAATTACCTTTGTTTGTTGCATTAATACACAACCGAGGCCTTGCTTTGAGGCGTCACAATATATCACAAAATCATCATTCCCTTCAGGCAATGACAATATAGGTGTCGTAGTTAAATTTTTCTTCAACAATTGAAACGCTTTCTCCTGCTCATCCTTCTATTCAAATTTCTTCCCTTTATGCGTTAATGCAGTCAAGGGTTTTGCTATTTTGGAAAAAAATTTGGATGAATCTTCTGTAGTAACCAGCCAATCCTAAAAAATGACGTATATGCTTCGGAGTTTTTGGGGTTTCCCACTTTTCAACGGTTTCAATCTTTGCTGGATCCACCTGAATACCTTCTTTGTTCACTATGTGACCGAGGAATTGAACTTCTTCCAACCAAAATGCACACTTTGAAAATTTAGCGTACAGTTTTTCTTTCCTCAACAACTCTAGCACTTATCTCAAATGTTCTTCGTGCTCTTGATCATTCTTTGAGTAAATAAGTATGTCATCGATGAAAACAATGACAAACTTGTCAAGGTATGGTTCACACACTCGGTTCATGAGGTCCATGAACACAGCTGGTGCGTTAGTCAACCCAAACGGCATAACCATAAACTCGTAATGACCGTAACGCGTTCTAAAATCAGTCTTCGGAATATCATCCTCCTTCACCCGCATTTGATGATACCCAGAACGTAAATCAATCTTCGAATAAACTGACGAGCCTTGTAGTTGATCAAAAAAGTCATTGATTCTTGGTAGTGGATAACGGTTCTTGATGGTAAGTTTGTTCAACTCTCGGTAGTCGATACACAACCTGAATGTACCATCCTTCTTTTTGACAAACAAAACAGGAGCTCCCCATAGTGATGTACTTGGTCGTATAAAACCACACTCTAAAAGTTCTTGTAGTTGGCTTTGGAGTTCCTTCATTTCGTTGGGTGCGAGTATGTATGGAGCACGAGCTATTGGTGCAGCTCCTGGTACAAGATCTATTTGAAATTCAACGGATCGGTGTGGAGGTAGTCCCGGTAATTCTTTCGGAAATACATCGGGAAATTCTTTTGCGACGGGAACATCATTGATGTTCTTTTCTTCGGTTTGTACTTTCTCGACATGTGCTAAAACAGCATAGCAACCTTTTCTTATTAGCTTTTACGCCTTCAAATTACTAATAAGATTTAACTTCGCGTTGCTCTTTTCTCCGTACACCATTAAGGGTTTTCCTTCTTCTCGTACAATGCGAATTGCATTTTTGTAACATACGATCTCTGCTCTCTCCTTTTTCAACCAGTCCATGCCAATTATCACATCAAAACTCCCTAACTCTACTGGTATCAAATCAATCTTAAACGTTTCGCTAATCAGTTTAATTTCTCGATTCTGACATATTTTATCTGCCGAAATTAATTTACCGTTTGCTAATTCGAGTAAAAATTTATTATTCATAGGCGTCAATGGGCCACTTAATTTAGCATAAAAATCTCTACTCATATAGCTTCTATCCACACCCGAATCAAATAAAACATAAGCAGCTTTTTCATCAATAAGAAACGTACCCGTAACAAGCTCCGGGTCTTCTTGCGCTTCTGCCGTATTAATATTGAAAACTCTTCCGCAGCCCTGTCCATTAGTATTCCCCTGATTTGGTCATTCGTTTCTGATATGACCCGGCTTCCCACATCCATAACAAATAATGACAGTATTATTTGTTCCGACATTATTTATTCCTTTATTCTTGTTAGCCATTGGTCTGTAAACTTCACACTTCATCGTACCATGACCCTTTCTATTACACTTAGTACACGATGTCGTACAAATATCAGTCGGATGGTATCCTTCACACCTCTGGCATGGTTTCTGCCTCTGGTTGTTATTGTTGGGATTGTTGTTGTTGCGGTTGTTGTTATTGTTGGAATGGTTATTGTAGTTGTTGTAGTTGTTGTTGGGATTGTTATTGTTGTTGCGGTTAAAGTTGCGGTTGTGGTGGTAGTTATTGCGTTTGTAATTGCGATTATTGTTGTTGTTGTTGTTGTTGTTGTTGTTGTTGTTGTTGTTGTTGTTGTTGTTGTTGTTGTTGTTGTTGTTGTTGTTGTTGTTGTTGTATTGGTGACTCTTGTCACTGTTTTCTTCCCACTTCCTCTTAACTTGTTTCGTGTTGGCTTCTTCGGTCACTTGCTCTTTAATTCTTCCCTCAATCTAATTTATGAGTTTGTGAGCCATTCGACTTGCCTTTTGTATGGAGGCGGGCTCGTGTGAACTCACATCTTCTTGAATCCTTTCTGGTAACCCTTTTACAAATGCGTCAATTTTCTCTTCTTCATCTTCGAACGCTCCCGGACACAATATGCACAACTCTATGAATCGTCGTTCGTACGTGGTAATATCAAACCCTTGTGTTCGTAACCCTCTAAGCTCTACCTTGAGCTTATTGACCTCGTTTCTGGGACGGTACTGCTCGTTCTTTAAGTGTTTAAATGCTGACCACGGTAGTGTGTAAGCAGCATCTTGTCCCACCTCTTCTAGATAAGTGTTCCACCATGTTAACGCAGTACCCGTGAAGGTATGTGTAGCGTACTTTACTTTGTCTTCTTCAGTGCACTTACTTATGGCAAACACCGATTCAACCTTCTCAGTCCACCATTTTAATCCGATTGCACCCTCGGTTCCATCGAATTCCAAAGGTTTACAGGCAGTGAATTCTTTGTAGGAGCATCCTACACGAGTTCTCGTGGCGTTAGTTCCATTGCTAGATTCAGAGTTATTGTTATTTTGCATCGCAGCCTGTACTGCGGTTATGTTTGCTGCAAGGAAAGCACGGAAGTCTTCCTCGCTCATGTTCAAATTCTGACGAGTCGTCGGTGCCATTTCCTTCAAAAATAGGCCAAAAGAATTAAGTTAATCATATAGAATATTAAGAGTAGTCAATAGTATTTCGTAGCATAATATGAACTCATTTATAAAAGCTTTTTCTTCATATTAGCGTTTTATAGTTTTAATTCAGGTAGTACCTACCCGTTAAGTTCATACTTAGTAGCTAATATACCATTCAACTACTACAATTCTATATGAAAAACTGATTATAATAATATTTCGTGTTCAAACCTTTATACAATATTTTACAAACTTACAATACCGCTATAATACATATAGCATGAAATATAGCACACAATAACTTTGATACAAAATAGTTGTGAAAACAATCTTAGTTAATACGCAAGTCGTTCAGCAAAGGCAATAAAAATACGTAATTCATAAGCCCAGAAACAAGTCATGCATTCTGGTTTTACTAAGACTACTTCCCATCCTTGGTCTTGTGGAACATAACCGTTGAGACAACAAGTTGTAACGTCGTCAAAGGGACGAGGGTTTCGTAATGCCCAACAGCCCTGTAATAATCTAAAAACCTTGTTTCTTACCCCAACTACTGAATCCATCACTTGTGAGAAGGTTTTATTTAAAAGTTGTAATCTGATGTTCTTTTTCTCACTTTGGTGAGAAACGAACATCACTAACCCGTAAGCATAACATGCTTCTTTATGCTGCATGTTAGAAGCTCTTTCTAACTCACAAAGTCCTACGTTGGGATATGTTGAGTCAAAATAGGTTTTTAACCCGTAGCGTAAAATTGCATTTGGGTTCCCCTCATTTAACGCTTTAAAGAAAACACAGCGTAACTTACGGTATCCCCAATGTGATATACCCCATCTTTCAAATGAAAGCCTTTTATAAACTAAGGCATGCCTGGAACGTTCTTCAATGTTCTACAAACTAATTTTGCCATAAATAATTGTGCCGACGAATTCTGACCGACTTTAGACAAGATTTCATCAATCATGTCCCCGGGTAGGTCTTCTAAAATTTTTGGTTGTCTATCCTTAACGTCCATTGTGTTTTTATACTGTAAAACAGCCGAGAATTAGATTCGTAAAAGATAATTATCAAATAATACAATCAATTTTCACATACAACAAGAAAAGTACAAGCACACTTATTTTTGAAGGTATTTCGTATGCCCGAGAGACATATTAAATTAACGCGGCTAATATGTTTTGATCCAAGTCGGGTCATACCCAATAACAAACTTACCAACACCTTATTCGTATTTGATTTCAACGATTGGTTCATTGATCAAATACGCGACACTTGAACTTTAAGAAAAATGGTTTTCTTAAATATTACTTGATGTGTTTTTATATAAATTATGGAATAATTTATATAATATGGATTTAATTATTTATAGGTAAATAATTAATAATGATTATATTACATTTTGTTATAAATTGGTTTTATATAAAATGTATATATATTTGTATGTAGAAGTTTATAAAAATGGTTTTATAAAAATTAATACCTTTTATAAAACTATTTTTTTATAAAAAAATATGGCATGGGAGATGGGGATATTGGGTTAATAAACTCATGCTTTTGACTACTTGGTTCCCAAGATATTCATATACCCATGCCTAGCTCTCTTGGGACTTAAACACACATGCAAAACACATCTTCTACTTGCAAAAAAAAATTCTGCACAGCAATTTTATGCTTGCTGCTGCCGTGACTTAACAAAAGGGGAAGAGGGGTTCAATTTCCTTTTTTGCAAGCTAATTCTAAGTGTCTTTAAATCCTAACCAAAGTATATGGTGTTGGTGCACAAGTTTGGGGTATTATCTCTTGAGGTTTCATTGTTTTGAGACTTCATTCATCATCATCCTTGGAGCTTGTTGCTGTCCAGAAAATAAGGTGCAAAAGAGTGGGTTTCTAGCTTAGTTAACAAGGTTGTTAAAGTTCTAATGTCTAGCCAACTTCAAGGGTGGTGTTAATACACAATAGCTTGAGGTTCCATCATCTTCTTCTTCTTCAATATCACCCTCAATTAACTTGAGGAGGTAATAATCTTCTCCATTATTCTTATTTGTAAGTATATTTCAAGACTTGATATTAATATGGAATTTAACTAAATGGTTTAACATATAAACATGAACTTATTTTCATGCTTCCGCTTTATTTAACTATCATAAAATGGTTTTATGAACAAGTAACTTAAGAACATGTTGTTTACATAGATGTTAAATTCCATCAATGGTATCTAGAGCCGAAGTCTATGAAATATGCTTCTTATTTATGGTCTTTAAAACCCACCAACTTTGCATTCTATTAACATGCATGAAAGTAGAATGTAAAAATGTTCGGGTTTGGGTGGGTCATCTTTTAGGCCGAATTTGGAGGGGTTCCAAAAGTGGTTTTGGACTTGCCATTTGGTTCATATTTGTTGTAATATTGTAGTTCACAATCAATGCCTTGACCTTATGGTGTATGCATGTGTGTTTGAATGGATATTTATTTGGTTGAATGGTTGTAATATTCATTCAAATTTGGTTTGTAAAATTAATTATTCATTTGGCATGTAATACTAGTTTTGGTTATGTAATTTATTTTATATTTGGCATGTAAAATAGATTAGGATGTATTTTCATTTTCTAGACAAAATGTATTAGGATATATTTTGTAACAAGATGAAGATGCATGGAGATCACAAGGAAGAACACAAGAAGCATGTGGATGCAAGGTTAAGTGGGAGGTTAAAACCTCTTACTTTGTGTTTTACCCATTAACCGGTAGCATTTTGTTTTCGGCTAAACAAAATGTCTACCAAAAGGCTTGATTGTGAACATTTGTTTTGCATGCGTGGTTGTTTTAATTTCTTGTATGATTGTGGATTGTGCATGTTACTACAACAAGTTATCACACAAGTTAACCACAAGCAAAACTAAAATTTAATTGGTTGAATTATTAAACAACATGAAATTTACCAAACGACAATTTAATCGGTTAAATTGAAATGGCAAAAGGACACTAATAAATGGTTATTAACAACACCAAATGGATTTAATAAATGGTTATTAAAACACATATAAAATGGTTTATATCAAAGTAATAAAATCGGCTTTATTACATGACATGAAAATGGATTTCAAATAAACCATACACTAAATGCATGTTAGTGTATGGTGCAAAAGTTTTCTCAAACTAGAATTAATGAAAACTTAAAATCCCTTATTAACAAGGCAAACAAGTTAAACGCCATCCTATTGTGTGACACTTAAAAGTATTAGGGAACTCATGATGGGATAAAGGTCACCTAACCATTATGAGCAAACTAATATGATTAAGGTAAATTTCGCATGCTTGTGGGATAAAGGTCACCTAACCACATGTATGTTAAATTTACAAGTCTATACAAATAGGACGACTTGATTTGGGAATCATGAACTTAGGGTCACCGAAGCATGAGGGACAAATAGGCGTTGATGGGATAAATATGCCATGCAAAAGGATTGCATGATCCCATACTCTAGGAGTTGCAAATGGATTGCAATTGTCATTTATTGACTACCTAGCTAAATCAAAT
The DNA here is from genome assembly GCF_046630445.1 of Rutidosis leptorrhynchoides. Classification (NCBI taxonomy): domain Eukaryota; kingdom Viridiplantae; phylum Streptophyta; class Magnoliopsida; order Asterales; family Asteraceae; genus Rutidosis; species Rutidosis leptorrhynchoides. Next base: position 595,478,794 of record NC_092336.1, on the reverse strand, counting down.
TGCGGGATAAAGGTCACCTAACCGAAATTTGGTTTACCGTTGGATTCTAGAATTTAATAATTCAATTTGATTTAAAGGGTATTGAATGTTAAATTAAAATCGATGCTTAAACGAACTTTGTTAATTTTGTAGATGGCCGCCAATAACAACAACAACATTCCAAACGCACCACTTAACCTAAACCACCTATCATTAAGGTCTCTCCTCGAGAAAGACAAACTCAACCATACTAACTTTATGGATTGGTTCCGCAATCTTTGGATTGTCCTCAAACAAGAGGATAAAGCGTATGTACTTGAGGACCCCATTCCCGATCAACCGGATGAGAATGATGTGGAGGCAATGGCCTCTTACGATAAGTATTGCCACGACTCCCTTCAAGTCTCATGCTTAATGCTTGGGACTATGATACCCGAACTCCAAAAGGATTTCGAGCATCATAGTGCATACGACATGATAATGCAATTGAAGGAGATGTTCCTCCAACAAGCGCGTGTCGAACGCTTCGAAACGGTTCGGGCGCTACATGCTTGTCGTATGGACGATACCCAATCGGTTTCATCTTATGTACTTAAGATGAAAAGCCTTATCGATCGTGCTAACCGTCTTAACCTAAACATATCTAATGAGTTAGCCACCGATCTTATCCTTAACTCCCTATCAAAAAGGTTTGATCAATTTGTAATTAATTACAATATGAATGGGATGGATAAGAGCATAGGTGAGCTTCACGGTATGCTTAGAACGGCGGAAACTAGCATGGGTAAAAGGGCTTTACCCGTGTTAGCAATCGATCAAGGTGGATCCAAAGGTAACACCTCTAAGCCAAAGGTGGCTAAGAGAAAAGGACCCGCCCATCAAGGCAAAGGGAAGGGGAAGATGGTTACCCCAACCAAGAACAAGGCTAAGAAGCAAAAGGTAGCCGAGAAGGCAAACCCCAAGGAAGACCCATGTTTCGGTTGCGGTGAAATGGGTCATTGGAAACGAAACTGTCCGGTCTACCTTAAGGAGTTGAAGGACAAGAGGGATGCAGGGCAAACCTCAGGTAATATATATATGGTATATATAGAGCTAAGTATTACTTCTTCTAATACATGGGTATTAGACACTGGATGTGGAACTCATATTTGCAATTCTTTGCAGGGGTTCAAAAGAAGTGATCATAAGGCGGGAACATCAAGTCTTTATATGGGCAATGGTGCAAAGGTGCATGTTAAAGCTCAAGGAGATTTTATTTTGAAGCTTCCAAGCGGATTGGAACTTATTTTAGAAAATGTTTTGTATGCTCCGGATTTGTGTAGAAACATTATTTCTATTTCTCGCTTAAAACAATGTGGTTACGTTGTTAATTTTATTGATGATGATATTCATGTTTCTAAAGATAATGTATTCTATTTCAAGGCTTCGCCTTCAAATGGAATTTATGAATTGGTTCATGATGACACATCATCTAGTAGCTCAATGTACCATACAAGCACCAAGAAACTCAAAAGGGATTTGAGTGATTCCTACTTATGGCATTGTCGCCTTGGTCACATAAACAAGAACCGAATACATACACTTCAAAAGAATGGACTTTTGAAATCAAATGAAATGGATTCGTTTGATGTATGTGAATCTTGTTTACAAGGCAAGATGACTAAAGCACCTTTCAAAGGAACTTATGAAAGGGCTAAAGATTTATTGGGATTAATATATTCGGATGTGTGTGGACCCTTTAAACCCATGACTAGGAATTGTGAAAGATACTTTGTTACTTTCGTTGATGACTTTAGTCGTTTCGGATATGTCTACTTATTAAGACACAAGGACGAAACGTTTGAAGCATTCAAAGAATATCAAAACGAAGTACAAAATCAACTCAATAGGACAATTAAGGTACTTCGTACCGATAGAGGAGGTGAATACCTAAGCAATGCCTTCCAAGATCATCTTAGGAGTTGTGGGATTATCTCACAACTCACTCCACCCGGAACACCCCAACTCAATGGAGTTTCCGAAAGGAGGAACCGAACCCTAATGGATATGGTTCGATCTATGATGGCAAGAAGCTCGTTACCTCTATCATTTTGGGGTTATTGTCTAAGCTCCGCGGCTCGTATTTTAAATATGGCCCCAACCAAGAAGGTGGAACGAACTCCTCATGAGATGTGGTTTGGAAAACCTCCTTCTCTTTCATACTTGAAAGTATGGGGATGTGAAGCTTATCCTAAGCGTTATGTAGCAAATAAGCTACATGCTCGATCCACAAAGTGTATCTTCATAGGATATCCCAAAGATGACATGGGATATTACTTCTATGATCCATCCGAGCAAACCGTATTTGTTGCTCGGAAAGCGGAATTCCTTGAAACCAAGTTCCTTATGGAAGGAGATGGTGAAAGGAAGATAGATCTTGTAGAGGTACAAGATCAAGCCGATGATACACAATTGGTTGGCACTAGTACTCAACATGAGGATGTTGAAAATGATCAAGTGGATGATCAAGGTACACAAGACGTTCGAAGATCTAGTAGGATTAGTAATCCTCCCGAGAGATATGGGTTTCTCGTGGAAGGTTGCTATACGGTTGATTTGGATGAACCGACAAACTACAAAGATGCTTTATCAAGGATTGATAAAGATAAATGGCAGGAAGCCATGAACGCCGAGATGCAATCCATGTATGAAAACCAAGTGTGGGAACTTGTTGAGCAACCTCCTAGCTCTAAGCTAGTTGATTGCAAATGGCTTTTCAAGAAGAAAACCGACATACATGGAAACTTGGATACATACAAAGCTAGGCTTGTAGCAAAAGGTTTCACTCAAACTCAAGGGGTTGATTATGATGAAACTTTTTCGCCTGTGGCAATGCTAAAGTCTATTAGGATATTATTTGCCATTGCTGCTCATTATGATTACGAAATATGGCAAATGGATGTCAAGACCGCTTTCCTGAATGGATATCTTATGGAAGATGTCTATATGGTTCAGCCTGAAGGTTTTGTTAATTCAAAATATCCTAAAAAGGTATGCAAGTTAAAGAAGTCAATCTACGGATTGAAACAAGCATCTAGAATGTGGAATCATCGTTTTAATGAGGAAGCCGAGAAATTTGGCTTCATTAAAAACGGTGATGAAGCTTGTGTATATAAGAAAGCTAGTGGGAGCACTATCATGTTCCTTATACTATATGTGGATGATATATTATTATTTGGGAATGATATTACCACAATGCAAGGAGTCAAAACTTGGCTAAAGAGTTGCTTCTCCATTAAGGATCTTGGAGATGCACAATACATATTGGGGATAGGGATCTATAGGAATAGATCCAAGAGATTGATAGGTTTAAGTCAAAGTACATACATTGATAAAATCTTGAAAAGGTTCAAGATGGAAAACTCAAAGAGAGGTTTGGTACCTATTCAAAAGGGAACCGTTCTCAGTTCATCTCAGTGCCCTGCCACGAAAGATGAACAAGAAAGAATGAAGAAAGTCCCATACGCGTCTGCTATTGGGTCTATCATGTATGCAATGATATGTACTAGACCGGACGTGTCATGCGCTCTAAGCTTGACAAGTAGATACCAGAATAACCCAGGAAACAGTCATTGGATTGCTGTTAAAAGTATATTGAAATACCTTAGGAGAACTAAGGATATGTTTCTAATATATGGGTCTGGTGAGGAGGAACTCGCTGTAAAAGGTTACGTGGACGCGAGTTTCTAAACTGATCGAGATGACTCTCGATCACAATCCGGTTATGTCTTCATGTTAAATGGTGGTGAGGTCTCTTAGAAGAGTTCGAAACAGGAGGTTGTTGCGTTATCCACTACAGAGTCGGAGTACATTGCCGCCTCACTGGCAGCTCAGGAAGCTGCATGGATGAAGAAATTCATCGACGACTTAGGAGTGGTCCCTTCCATTCAGGACCCTCTTGAGATCTTTTGTGACAACGAGGGTGCGATTGCTCAAATCAAGGAACCTCGTGCTCATCAAAAGACTCGTCACATTGAGCGGAGATTCAACTACATCAGGGATGAGGTTGAAAAGGGAAAGATATGTATTCACAAAGTTCACACAGATCAAAATGTTGCGGATCCACTCACGAAGCTTTTATATGGGCCAAAGCATGAGGGACATGTTTGTGCATTAGGGCTTCGATATTCTAGTGATTGGATATGATCTATTTTATGTATTGTACCGGAACGAAATTATTCAAACTCATTAATATAACTATGGTGTTAATTTATTTGAGTTATGTTCCTGTTTTGCATATTTCATCCATGAATAAGCAATTATTCTAAATTTCCGTAGTCGATCACATTTGTGGAACAAGTGTGAGGTTTAGACTATTATGAACTCGGATTGGTATACATTCATAGGTTGAATGTGGGGCAAGGTTGCAACCAAGGTTCATAGATATTTGTGGGAAACAAATATTGGAAGACCCGCTCTCAAGATTTACTGTATGGAGCCTTTGTGGTTGATCACATGTAATCTTGAGTAAAGGAGAATATCATTGTATCCTCTGACCTGAGATACATATAGGGTTCAGATATTCACCAAATATTGTGCCTTGATTCTTTCCTTCGCTATTCTGAAAATGGTAGCTCATAAGGAAGGCTTCAGGTATGGTATGAAGTGTAGTGTCTTGGACGTATGTAGTCAAGATGGAATTTGTCCCTCTTATTCGTTGAGAGTCAGATGTCTAAGGCCTGATAAATTTAAATCTATAAGAGAGTGATCACTCTATATCTCTTGGATTTAACATGACATCTAGGACGAAAGGATATAATGAAAGATTCACCTACATATATCAGTTCGAGTAGGGAGCTCGAAAGGGATGATGTTATTGAATGGCACAAAGTCATAACATATTAAGGGTGATGGACGGTGTGTTAGGCTGTATCCATCACTTGCATTAATTTCTTATGTTTCCCGTGCAAGTGGGAGATTGAAGGTATTTCGTATACCCGAGAGACATATTAAATTAACGCGGCTAATATGTTTTGATCCAAGTCGGGTCATACCCAATAACAAACTTACCAACACCTTATTCGTATTTGATTTCAACGATTGGTTCATTGATCAAATACGCGACACTTGAACTTTAAGAAAAATGGTTTTCTTAAATATTACTTGATGTGTTTTTATATAAATTATGGAATAATTTATATAATATGGATTTAATTATTTATAGGTAAATAATTAATAATGATTATATTACATTTTGTTATAAATTGGTTTTATATAAAATGTATATATATTTGTATGTAGAAGTTTATAAAAATGGTTTTATAAAAATTAATACCTTTTATAAAACTATTTTTTTATAAACAAATATGGCATGGGAGATGGGGATATTGGGTTAATAAACTCATGCTTTTGACTACTTGGTTCCCAAGATATTCATATACCCATGCCTAGCTCTCTTGGGACTTAAACACACATGCAAAACACATCTTCTACTTGCAAAAAAAAATTCTGCACAGCAATTTTATGCTTGCTGCTGCCGTGACTTAACAAAAGGGGAAGAGGGGTTCAATTTCCTTTTTTGCAAGCTAATTCTAAGTGTCTTTAAATCCTAACCAAAGTATATGGTGTTGGTGCACAAGTTTGGGGTATTATCTCTTGAGGTTTCATTGTTTTGAGACTTCATTCATCATCATCCTTGGAGCTTGTTGCTGTCCAGAAAATAAGGTGCAAAAGAGTGGGTTTCTAGCTTAGTTAACAAGGTTGTTAAAGTTATAATGTCTAGCCAACTTCAAGGGTGGTGTTAATACACAATAGCTTGAGGTTCCATCATCTTCTTCTTCTTCAATATCACCCTCAATTAACTTGAGGAGGTAATAATCTTCTCCATTATTCTTATTTGTAAGTATATTTCAAGACTTGATATTAATATGGAATTTAACTAAATGGTTTAACATATAAACATGAACTTATTTTCATGCTTCCGCTTTATTTAACTATCATAAAATGGTTTTATGAACAAGTAACTTAAGAACATGTTGTTTACATAGATGTTAAATTCCATCAATTTTACATATATTACACCTCATGATTACAACTCTTTATTCCGACTCACTAGTTTCTTCCTCTTCGGACCTGTTTCGTTTTGCTAATTTTCTAGGGATATATGATGTTCCTCTAATACGAGCCGTTGTTTTCATAAATGGTTTAGAAAAACCTGGTGGCTTAGAGGTTCCCGGGTTATTGTTACAACTTAAGAAATACGGGTGTTGACGATACATATAAAGTTCATCGGGGTTGGAATCAGGTTTCTCTATTTTGATGCCCTTTCCCTTATTATTTTCTTTTGCTTTTTCAAATTGGGTCGAGGTAATTTCTATAACATCATCGGAATTCTCATCGGGATCCGATTCATCGGAAAATTGGTAATCTTTCCAATATTTTGCTTCCTCGGTGGAAACACCATTGACCATTATTAATTTTGGTCCATTCGTTGAGGGTTTTCTTTTACTTATATGTTTTTCTATGGTTCCTAATATTTCCTCCTCCGGAACCTCTTCTTCTTCCGGTTCCTCTTCTTTCGATTCCTCTTCTTCCGGTTCCACTTCGGGAATTTGTGAATCTTCCCAATATATATTCGACTCTTCATTATTATTAGGTGATTCGATGGGATTTGTACTAGAGGTAGACATCTATCACACAATATCAAACATGTTAAGAAATTAATATATCACATAATATTTACATGTTACAATTTGTAGTTTCCAACAAAAAATATTAAGCAATCATTTTTAAAGAAAACACGGTCGAAGTCCAGATTCACTAATGCATCCTAACAAACTCGATAAGACACACTAATGCAAATTTTCTGGTTCTCTAAGACCAACGCTCGGATACCAACTGAAATGTCCCGTTCATATTGATTATAAACGTTCCATATTAATTGATTTCGTCGCGAGGTTTTGACCTCTATATGAGACGTTTTTCAAAGACTTCATTAATTTTTAAAACAACCATAACCTTTATTTTATCGATAAAGGTTTTAAAAAAAACATTACGTAGATTATCAAATAATGATAATCTAAAATATACCGTTTACACACGACCATTACATAATGGTTTACAATAAAAATATATTACATCAAAATAAGTTTCTTGAATGCAGTTTTTACACAATATCATACAATCATGGACTCCAAATCTTGTTCTTATTTTAGTATGCAACAGCGGAAGCTCTTAATAATCACCTGAGAATAAACATGCTTAAAACGTCAACAAAAATTGTTGGTGAGTTATAGGTTTAACCTATATATTATCAAATTAATATAATAGACCACAAGATTTCATTTATTCAATAATCTTACACTCGCAAGTGTATAAAAATCATTCTATGATGAACACCTGGTAACCGACATTAACATAATGCATATAGAATATTCCCCGCATACTCGCAAGTATGTCATAAATTGGCAATCGCAATCACCATATAAATCGAAGTATTAAAGCATTCCAAATTCTATAATGGGGTTTGTTAGGCCCATAGATCTATCTTTAGGATTCGCCTCAATTAGGGGTCATTTCCCTAATTCTTAGGCTACCAGACTTGAAGGGGCAATATTCGGTTTAATAATCCAACCATAGAATGTAGTTTCGCATACTTGTGTCTATTTTGTAAAACATTTATAAAGCTGCATGTATTCTCATCCCAAAAATATTAGATTTTAAAAGTGGGACTATAACTCACTTTCACAGATTTTTCCTTCGTTGGAAATAAGACTTGGCCACTGGTCGATTCACGAACCAATAAAAAATATGTTTATATATATCAAAGTATGATTTAAATATATTCACAACATTTTTTATTACGTTTATATGATTTAAGTTTGTTAAGTTAGCAGTCCTCGTTAGTAACCTACAACTAGTTGTCCACAGTTAGATGTACTGAAATAAATCAATATATATTATCTCAAATCAATCCACGACCCAGTGTATACAAGTCTCAGGCTAGATCACAACTCAAAGTATATATATTATTTTGGAATCAACCTCAACCCTGTATAGCTAACTCAAACATTACTGCATATAGAGTGTCTATGGTTGTTCCGAAATATATATATAGATGGGTCGATATGATATGTCAAAACATTGTATACGTGTCTATGGTACCCTAAGATTACATAATATATATAATACAATATAAATTAGTTAGGATATGTTTAGTCTAGATTTGTTACAAAATTTTCGTAGCTAAAACTAGCAAATTTATCCAATTTTGTTTTACCCGTCATTTCTTCGTTTCAAATCCGTTTTGAGTGATTCAAGTTGCTATGGTTTCATAATGAACTAAATTTTATGAAACTAAAAAGAAAAAGTATAAGTTTATAGTCAAAAATACAGATTACAAGTCATTTTTTAAAGAGGTAGTCATTTTCGTCGAAAGAACGACATCTTGATGACCTTTTTCAAAAACATACTTCCACTTTGAGTTTAACCATGATTTTTGGATATAGTTTCATGTTCATAAGAAAAATCATTTTCCCAGAAGAACAACTTTTAAATCAAAGTTTAATATAGTCTTTAATTATCAAACCCAAAACAGCCCGCGGTGTTACTACAACGGCGTATGTCCGGTTTTACGGTATTTTTCGTGTTTCCAGGTTTTAAATCATTAAGTTAGCATATCATATAGATATATAACATGTGTTTAGTTAATTTTAAAAGTCAAGTTAGAAGGATTAACTTTATTTGCGAACAAGTTTAGAATTAACTAAACTATGTTCTAGTGATTACATGTTCAAATCTTCGAATAAGATAGTTATATATATATGAATCGAATGATGTTATGAACATCATTACTACCTCAAGTTTAGTAGGTAAACCTACTGGAAGTGACAAAAATTGATCTAGCTTCAAAGGATTCTTGGAGGGATTGAAAGTTCTTGAAGTAGAATCATGACACGAAAATAAGTTCAAGTAAGATTATCACTCGAAATAAGATTGTTATAGTTATAGAAATTGAACCAAAGTTTGAATATGAGTATTACCTTGAATTAGAAAGATATCTTACTGTAAATAAGAAAGATTTCTTGAGATTGGATGATCACTTGAAATGGATTAGAAAGCTTGGAAGTAGACTTGTAAACTTGAGAGTATTCTTGATTTTATGAAACTAGAACTTATAGAATTTATGAAGAACACTTAGAACTTGAAGATAGAACTTGATAGAGATCAATTAGATGAAGAAAATTGGAGAATAAAAGTGTTCGTAGGTGTTTTTGGTCGTTGGTATATGAATTAGATATAAAGGATGTGTAAGTTTGTTTTCATGTAAATAATTCATGAATGATTTATAATATTTTTTGTAATTTTGTGAGATATTTCATGCTAGTTGCCAAATGATAGTTCCTACATGTTTAATGAATCACATGGGCTGCTAAGGAGCTGATCATTAAAGTGTATATACCAATAGTATATACATCTAGAAGCTGTGTATTGTACGAGTACGAATACGGGTGCATACGAGTAGAATTGTTGATGAAAATGAATGAGGATGTAATTGTAAGTATTTTTGTTAAGTAGAAGTACTTTGCTATGTATCTTGAAGTCTTTAAAAAGTGTACAAATACATCTTAATACACTACATGTATATACATTTTAACTGAGTCGTTAAGTCATCGTTAGTCGTTACATGTAAGTGTTGTTTTGAAACCTTTAAGTTAACGATCTCATTTAATGTTGTTAACCCATTGTTTATTATATCTAATGAGATGTTAACTTATTACATTATAATGATATTATGATGTATGAATATATCTTAATATGATATATATACATTAAAATGTCGTTACAATGATAATCGTTACATATATGTCTCATTTCGAAATCCTTAAGTTAGTAGTCTTGTTTTTACATATGTAGTTCATTGTTAACACACTTAATGATATACTTAATTATCATTTTATCATGTTAAACATAGTGTATCTATATCTTAATATGATTCATATGTATTTAGTAAGACGTTGTTATAACGATAATCGTTATATATATCGTTTCGAGTTTCTTAATTCAATAATCTCATTTTTATGTATATCACTCATTGTTAATACACTTATAAGATACTTACTTATCATAATCTCATGTTAACCATATATATATATATATATATATATATATATATATGTATATATATATATATATCATCATGTAGTTTTTATAAGTTTTTAACGTTCGTGAATCGCCGGTCAACTTGGGTGGTCAATTGTCTACATGAAACTCATCTCAATTAATCAAGTCTTAACAAGTTTGATTGCTTAACATGTTGGAAACATTTAATCATGCAAATATAGTTTTCATTTAATATATAATCATGGAAAAGTTCGGGTCACTACAACTATGATACTTGTTTTTATTTAATATTGTATTTAGGTACATCAAAAATCATGTTGGGGCTACTATCTCACCACTAGCTACAAAACGTTGCTGCTTTTATAACGTCTTGGTTTATTGTTCGAGTATTTTTAGCCTCTTATTTATTTCTCTAGATTCATAACCTTATTTTTTTATTTTGTTTCTAAATTTCATATCGAATGCGAATATATGAGAGTGTAGTTTCGTTTTGATGATAATTAATGGCCGTAAAACACATATCTGAAGTCATTACATTCCCCACAAAATTGGGTAAAATTTTGTGGAGAATTTTTCGAAAAATTTTCAATTGCAGATAAGGTCCATTTTCGCAAGATAACTAGAAAACGGCGCTACGAGCAAGACTTCCTTAAGGCTTTCCCCCGTTCGAAGCAGTTTAGATGCTGAAAATGACATTTTACTATTTTTAAATGTGAATTTTGCACTTTTAGATATTACAATAAGTAATACTTTCACATGTGAATTGTTATGCTTGTTTAAATACCACTATGATACTTTTTTTTATTTAATATTGTATTTAGGTACATCAAAAATCATGTTAGGGCTACTATCTCACCACTAGATACAAAACATTGCTGCTTTTATAACGTCTTGGTTTTATTGTTCGAGTATTTTTAGCCGCTTTTTTTATTTTTCTAGATTCATAACCTTATTTTTGATTTTGTTTCTAAATTTCATATTGAATGCGAATAAATGAGAATGTAGTTTCATTTTAATGATAATTAATGGCTGCAAAACATATATTTGAAGTCACTATATTCCCCACAAAATCGGGCAAAATTTTGTGGAGAATTTTTCGAAACATTTTCAATTGCAGATTAGGCTCATCTTCGTAAGATAACTAGAAAACGGCGCTACGAGCAAGACTTCCCTAAGTCTTTCCCCCGTTCAAAGTAGTTTAGATACCGAAAATGACATTTTACTATTTTTAAATGTGAATTTTGCACTTTTAGATATTACGATAAGTAATACTTTCACATGTGAATTGTTATACTTGTTTAAATACCACTATGATGCTTGTTTTTATTTAATATTGTATTTAGGTACATCGAAAATCATGTTGGGGCTACTATCTCACAATTAGCTACAAAACGTTGATGCTTTTATAACGTCTTGGTTTTATTGTTCGAGTATTTTTAGCCGCTTTTTTATTTCTCTAGATTCATAACCTTATTTTTTTATTTTGTTTCTATATTTCATATTGAATACGAATATATGAGAGTGTAGTTTTGTTTTGATGATAATTAATGGGCGTAAAACACATATTTGAAGTCACTACATTCCCCACAAAATCATGCAAAATTTTGTGGAGAATTTTCCGAAAAATTTTCAATTGCAGATTAGGCCCATTTTCGCAAAATAACTAGAAAACGGCGCTACGGGCAAGACTTCCTTAAGGGTTTCCCCTGTTCGAAGCAGTTTAGATGCCGAAAATGACATTTTACTATTTTAAATGTGAATTTTGCACTTTAGATATTACGATAAGTAATACTTTCACATGTAAATTGTTTTGCCTATTTAAATACCACTATTACACTTGTTTTTATTTAATATTATATTTAGGTACATCAAAAATCATGTTGGGCTACTATCTCACTAGTAGCTACAAAACGTTGCTGCTTTTATAATGTCTTGGTTTTATTGTTCGAGTATTTTTAGCCGCTTTTTTATTTCTCTAGATTTATAACCTTATTTTTTTTTTGTTTCTAACTTTCATATTGAATGCGAATAAATGAGAGTGTAGTTTCATTTTAATGATAATTAATGGTCGCAAAACATATATTTGAAGTCACTACATTCCCCACAAAATCGGGAAAAATTGTGGAGAATTTTTTGAAAAATTTTCAATTGCATATTAGGCCCATCTTCGCAAGATAACTAGAAAACGGCGCTATGAGCAAGACTTCCCCAAGGCTTTCCCCCGTTCGAAGTAGTTTAGATGCCGAAAATGACATTTTACTATTTTTAAATGTGAATTTTGCACTTTTAGATATTACGATAAGTAATACTTTCACATGTGAATTGTTATGCTTGTTTAAATACCACTATGATACTTGTTTTTATTTAATATTGTATTTAGGTACATCAAAAATCATGTTGGGTCTACTATCTCACCACTAGCTACAAAACGTTGTTGTTTTTATAACGTCTTGGTTTTATTGTTTGAGTATTTTTAGCCGCTTTTTATTTCTCTAGATTCATAACCTTATTTTTTTATTTTGTTTCTAAATTTCATATTGAATGCGAATATATGAGAGTGTAGTTTCGTTTTGATGATAATTAATGGCCGCAAAACACATATCTGAAGTCACTACATTCCCCACAAAATCGGGCAAAATTTTGTGGAGAATTTTTTGAAAAATTTTCAATTGCAGATAAGGTCCATTTTTGCAAGATAACTAGAAAACGGCACTACGAGCAAGACTTCCTTAAGGATTTCCCCCGTTCGAAGCAGTTTAGATGCCGAAAATGACATTTTACTATTTTTAAATGTGAATTTTGCACTTTTAGATATTACGATAAGTAATAATACTTTCACATGTGAATTGTTATGCTTGTTTAAATACCACTATGATACTTGTTTTTATTTAATATTGTATTTAGGTACATCGAAAATCATGTTGGGGTTACTATCTCACCACTAGATACAAAATGTTGCTGCTTTTATAACGTCTTGGTTTTATTGTTCGAGTATTTTTATCCGCTTTTTTTATTTCTCTAGATTCATAACCTTATTTTTGATTTTGTTTCTAAATTTCATATTGAATGCGAATAAATATGAGTGTAGTTTTATTTTAATGATAATTAATGGTCGCAAACATATATTTGAAGTCACTACATTCCCCACAAAATCGGGCAAAATTTTATGGAGAATTTTTTGAAACATTTTCAATTGCAGAATAGGCCCATCTTCGTAGGATAACTAGAAAACGGTGCTACGAGTAAGACTTCTCTAAGGCTTTCCCCCGTTCAAAGTAGTTTAGATGCCGAAAATGACATTTTACTATTTTTAAATGTGAATTTTGCACTTTTAGATATTATGATAAGTAATACTTTCACATGTGAATTGTTATACTTGTTTAAATACCACTATGATACTTGTTTTTATTTAATATTGTATTTAGGTACATCGAAAATCATGTTGGGGCTACTATCTCACCACTAGCTACAAAACGTTGCTGCTTTTATAACGTCTTGGTTTTATAGTTCGAGTATTTTTAGCCGCTTTTTTATTTCTCTAGATTCATAGCCTTATTTTAGATTTGGTTTTCTAAATTTCATATTGAATGCGAATATATGAGAGTGTAGTTTCGTTTTGATGATAATTAATGGCCGCAAAACACACATCTGAAGTCACTACATTCCTCACACAATCGGGCAAAATTTTGTGGAGAATTTTTCGAAAAATTTTCAATTGCAGATTAGGTCCATTTTCACAAGATAACTAGAAAACGGTGCTACGAGCATGACTTCCTTAAGGCTTTCCCCCGTTCGAAGCAATTTAGATGCCGAAAATGACATTTTACTTTTTTTAAATGTGAATTTTGCACTTTTAGATAACGATAAGTAATACTTTCACATGTGAATTGTTATGCTTGTTTAAATACCACTTTGATACTTGTTTTTATTTAATATTGTATTTAGGTACATTGAAAATCATGTTGGGGCTACTATCTCACCACTAGATACAAAACGTTGCTGCTTTTATAACGTCTTGGTTTTATTGTTCGAGTATTTTTAGTCGCTTTTTTATTTCTCTAGATTCATAGCCTTATTTTTGATTTTGTTTCTAAATTTCATATTGAATGCGAATATATTGTGACGACCCGGAAATTTCCGACCAAATTTAAACTTAATCTTAATATGGTTTCGACACGATAAGAAAAATTTGTTATGTTGAGTCTCAAAAATTTTGAACTGTTCAATTGACCATCGACCGTTCCTGACGATTCACGAACAATTAATTGTAAATAGATATGTGTGTGTGTGTGTGTGTGTGTGTGTGTGTGTATATATATATATATATATATATATATATATATATATATATATATATATATATATATATATATAACGATAATGGTTTTACTCATACTTATACTAGTAATAATAACCTAAATAATAATGCTAATAATAATACTTAATAATGATAATACTATAATTTATATTAATGATAATAATAAAAATCATATTACTAGTCTTAGTAATAATATTAAGCAATTTTAGTTATAATAACAACAACAACAACAACAACAACAACAATAATAATAATAATAATAATAATAATAATAATAATAATAATAATAATAATAATAATAATAATAATAATAATAATAATAATAATAATAATAATAATAATAATAATAATATTTAAAATGAGTAAACTACCTTCAAGCCTTTTCTAAAAAAAAAATGCTTTAGACCGGAATCGAACCCTAAACCTCTCGCTTAACCAACTCCCCTCCAAACCACTCAAATGTGCTTGATTTTCTGATTTAAACCCTATTTAATTATTTATAAGCGGTTTTCTGTTTCCAATCTGAAAAGCCCAATCACACTTGGCCCAGCATATCACATACAATGAAACCCAACTAGCAATTAACAGGCCCGATTATCAAAATGTGGGCTGCAGCAATTTGAACCCAATTTGAAATAGGAGTCCAGTAGCAAATTTATAAAGGGTTTTTCGTTTCCTGCTTTATTCGATTAAAACACTTCATCGTGCATCAACTGTAGCACAACAATACAGTATCATCACAATCATCATCTCTGAATCATCTAACATCGATCATCAAATCACTGTTCATCATCATCTTTTAATTACCATCATCATTATCGTCATTCTTATCATCATCATAATTATCATCAACATCTTCATCAATTCGATCGTGCAGCAGCAACAATACAACAAGTGGGTTTCATTTAAAAAAGAAAACAAGTGGAACAGTAATAGTCGATGTGATTTCAGGTTGTGTGATTTATTGGTTTTTTTTTATTTGAACCGGAACAAGAAGGAACAGAAACAATATAGTTGCAAGTTTAAATGGTGGTTCACAAAACTATCAACTATTCATCATCTTATTCAACGTAACAGTGTCATCATTCCCATCTCGTTTTAATTTAATTCGTACCCAGAACTCTAGTAGTTGTAGTAATCATCGTGGGTTTTGGTCAGAAAACGAGCAAGTCGTAGGGTTCGATGGTTTATGATGGTCTGTTTGGTTTGTTGAATGGAAACAGGAAAAGGATAATGAGCTGTATCAGTAGACAGGGAGGAAGAAAGATATGGAGATGGTTGGTTTGTTTTGGTTGTTGAAGTACAACAAGAACAAATATAAAGTGTGGTAACGAACAAGAAATAGAAAGAATATAGTTGCAGCTGGGTTTCGATATTGGGTTTTCGATGGCAGCAGTTGAAAACAAAAATAATATTGGTTTTATGGTGGGTGGTTTATGTGGGTTGTATTCATGGTGGCCACGAGAAAAATATATATAGAGAGAGAGTAGAGAGAGATTGAGAGAAAACGATGGTGGTGGTTTATTCATGGTGGTTGTGTTGGTCGATGGGTGGTACCGTTTATTGCAAATTAGAAGAGACGGTTGGCGATGGTGGCTAACTGTGGTGGTCTCGATGGTGAACCCAGAAGAAAATAGAAAAGAATATGGGTTGTGTTGGAGTGGTGGCATTTTGGGTGTCGATTAACAAAAGGGACAAGAAAAGATATGTACAAGTGTGGCTATGGTCTTCATTTATGGTGTGATGGGGTTGGTTGATTTGATGAAGATGGTGAGTTGTAGTGAGTTAGTGATGGTTATCGGTGGCTTCATGAAAGTGGTGATGGCTTGTTCACTTCGGCATGAAACAAAGAAACAGGAAGAGTTGTAGTTGTATAGATGGTTTCGGTGGTGGTTATCAAAGAAGAAAAGTAGAAGGGAGATGATTGTTTAAGTTCCTATCTATCTATCTCTGCATATGTAATGTGTTTGTGTATTGTATATAGTGTCATAACCCGTCCTTAACCATAAGAACGTGTTAGATAACGTATGATTTCATTGCGAGGTATTGACCTCTATATGCGACATTTTTAAAAGAGAAACTGCATATATTATACATTACAAACCATAACCATTATTTTTGTTACAAGCTTTAGACAATAAAAAGATGATTATCGTTTAGCGATAATCTTCGACTTACAAACTTTACATATAATGATAACAACACGATTTCGAGCATATTTTACAACACAAATCCTTGGGTATGCAGTTTTATTTTTGACACAAATATGCGTACGCAAGATCCTGCTCAAATTCAACATAATGCAGCGGAAGCTTTAGTAATCACCTGAGAATAGACATGTTTTAAAAGGTCAACATAAAGTTGGTGAGATATAGGTTTAATGCCGGCAGCAATATATATATATATAGACCACAAGATTTCGTATATAAACAGTTTAATAAAAATATTCTAAGTGGTTGAGCACTTGGTAACCATACTTAACATTTAATCACGTCGCATATTCCCTTTATTATGAAATCTTACTACACCGTACCAAGTGTAGTCACGAAATGAAGTACTGTGCAACCGTTGAATACTGGTCGTCCAGTCCGGTTGGGGTTGTCAGGCCCGATAGATCTATCAACAGGATTCGCGTTTACAATACCGCTGTAAATAACAGTTACCAAGCTACAGGGAAGTATGCCAGTGGTACAACTCAACGTAGAATATATTTTTCAGTTACTTGTGTCCATAACGTAAAACATAAAATACATGTATTCTCATCCCGAAATATTTAGAGTTTAAAAGTGGGACTATATACTCACTTTCGTCTTGAAGATATATATATAATTTGACTTGGTCTCCGGTTGATATCACGAACCTATCCATATATAATATATCAATACCTTTTCTTTTTAAACAAACGTCACATATATATACTTGTTATACTTTTAATACTTTGAATAATTCCTTAGTCCGTAGTTAGCAGTTCGTTGTTAGTAATTCAATTTTAATGGTTCATTTTTAGATGTTTAATATACCCGCAATGAAATAAATAAAACCCCCAACGAAATAAATAAAACCCCATCGTATATGTATTGGTCGAGATTAATCTTGACCCATGGTACCGGTGTTGTCAAATGACGTGTTGAGTACATAAAGTACCGGTGTTGTCAAATGACGTGTTGCGTACAATCATGGGATCTTATGATTAATCTTCTCGTGTTGTTTACGGGTGATCCTGGACCATATAAAATTGAATTATAAGTACATATATATAAAATATCATGTTAACTTAAAAAGATGTGATTTATTTAATTTTTTCCCAATTATTTTCGTGGCTAAACTAGTCTTGGATATCCGATCTTGTTTCGGTCATAGTTTCTTCGTTACAACTCCGTTTTCGTTGATTCAACTTGCCATCTCCTTGGATCGAGTCCCTCTTTAAGACTATGAACTGTAAATACCTTAGTTTGTATTCAAAATCACACGGCATAGGTCAAACTTTAGTGAAACTTATGAAGTTAATCATTTTCCATCATGTAAACAACCTCAAATGATTATTTTTCTAAAAATACTTATACTTTGAGTTAAATCATGAAATTTTTATGTGTTATCATATTCATAGTAAAAATCATTTTTCCAGAAAATAAACCTCCAATTCAAAGTTTAAGATGGTTTTTAATTATCCAACCCAAAACAGCCCCCGGTTGCACTCCGACGTCGTAAATTCAGTTTTTAAGGTGTTCTTTGAAAAACCAAGTTATACCTTGTTAAGTTAGCATATAATTAAGATATGTTACAGGTCTTGAAGTATTTTAAAAGTTAAGTTAGAAGGATCTATTTAGTTTGCGAACAAGTTTGAAATCATTCAAACTATGTTCTAGTTTATAAACTCTTATATATATAGCTTTAAATATATGAATTGAAAAAGAGTTGAAGTAGAGTTTTTACCTCAAGTTTAAAATGTAAAGTTGCTGGAAAGAAGTAGTAAAATAAAAGTTGAGAGAGTTCTTGCAAGTGTGTGTGAAAATTGGAAGTAAAATTTGGAAAATGAATGTGTAAAAATGAGTTAGAAATGGTGCTTATTTATAGGCTTGAAAATTTGGTTTTTAGTGAAAATATCTAAGATAAGTTAAAATTTATTATGTCATGAATGACATATTATTCCAATAATTGAAGATTTCTATTGGTATATACCAATAGTAAATACTTCTAGAAGCTGTGTATAGTACCCTAGATATACGTATAGGATTATTGAGGAAACGGAACGAGAATTCAAATATAACTATCTTTTGTAAATATACTTATATTGTTTTATGTATAAAAGCCCTTTAAAAGTGATAAAATACATATCTATACGATGCATGTATAAGTAATATAGGTTATAAGTATTTACGTCGAAAAACATTACGTATAGTTATCGTTTTGAAAACTTAAGTTAGTAGTTTTAAAATATACTTATAACTTATTGTTATTAATACAAAATGAGATATTAAAACATTCTTAGATCATGTTAAATATGTATATATACATATATATACACAAACGTATAATTATCATATGTTATATAGTTCGTGATATCATCGGTCAAACTAGACGGTCAAACGTTGTGTAAACTCTTTTCGGAAATATAGATCTCGACAATTTGGATTGCTTATCATGTTGGTAAGGTTTAATTTATGTAAATATTAATCTTATAAGTATAGAACGATCGAAAAAGTGCGGGTCGTTACATTACCTCCCCGTTAAATAAATTTCGTCCCGAAATTTTAAAATTGTACCTATTTTGCGTCATCGAGAAACAAGTGTGGATACTTTTGTTTCATCTGATCCTCTCGTTCCCAAGTAAACTCAGGACCTCTTCGAGCATTCCAACGAACCTTAACGATCGGTATGTTGCTATGCTTGAGCTGTTTAACTTCACGGTCCATGATTTCGATTGGTTCTTCGATGAATTGTAGTTTCTCATCGACATGGATTTCTTCAAGAGGAATGGTGAGATCTTCCTTTGCAAGACACTTCTTAAGGTTCGAGACGTGAAAGGTATTATGTACTCCGGCGAGTTGTTGCGGTAACTCGAGTCGATAAGCTACCGGTCCAATGCGTTCAATAATCTTGAACGGGCCTACGTACCTTGGGTTCAGTTTACCCCTTTTGCCGAAACGTATTACACCTTTCCATGGTGACACTTTTAACATAACCATGTCACCGATCTGAAACTCTAATGGTTTCCTTCGAACATCGGCGTAGCTCTTTTGGCGACTACGGGCTGTTTTCAATCTCTCCTTGATTTGTACAATCTTCTCAGTCGTTTCGTGTATGATCTCGGGACCCGTTAATTGTCGATCTCCTACTTCATTCCAACAGATAGGAGATCTACACTTCCTTCCATACAATGCTTCGAATGGCGCAGCTCCAATGCTCGCATGATAACTATTATTATACGAGAATTCTGCTAACGGTAGATATTTATCCCATCCGTTTCCAAAATCGATCACACATGCCCTGAGCATGTCTTCAAGAGTCTGAATTGTTCTTTCACTCTGCCCGTCGGTTTGCGGATGATATGCGGTACTCATATCCAAACGAGTTCCTAGTGCCTCCTGTAGTGATTGCCAGAACTTTGAGGTAAATCTACTATCACGATCAGATATAATGGAAATAGGTATTCCATGCCTTGAAACTATTTCCTTTATATATAATCGTAATAATTTCTCCATTCTATCCGTTTCCTTTATAGGCAATAAATGTGCAGATTTGGTAAGACGATCAACAATTACCCAAATAGTGTCGTATCCCCAGGCAGTCTTTGGTAACTTCGTGATGAAATCCATGGTAATACCGTCCCATTTCCATTCTGGGATTTCTGGTTGTTGAAGTAATCCTGACGGCTTTTGGTGTTCTGCTTTGACTTTGGAACAAGTTAAACACTCCCCAACATATGTTGCAACGTCTGTCTTTAAATTAGGCCACTAATAATGCGTCTTAAGATCTTGATACATCTTTCCAACTCCAGGATGTATCGAGTATCTTGTCTTATGTGCCTCATTCAATATCAACTTCCTTAATCCACCCAACTTCGGTACCCAAATACGGTTTGCAAAATATCGAATTCCGTCTTCCCGTATAACGAGTTGCTTCTCATACTTCTTCATTATTTCATTTCTTATGTTTTCTTTAGTAAGTGCTTCTCGTTGAACTTCTTTGATTTGTGAGTTGAGATTCATGCGAATTTTTATGTTCATCGCTCGTACTCGAATTGGTTCTCGTTCCTTTCTGCTTAGAGCATCGGCCACCACGTTCGCCTTCCCGGGATGATAACGAATTTCACAATCATAGTCGTTTATCAGCTCGACCCACCTACGTTGCCTCATGTTCAGCTGTTTTTGATCGAAAATATGTTGAAGGCTTTTATGATCAGTAAACACAGTGCATTTAACCCCATACAAGTAGTGTCTCCATATCTTCAATGCAAACACGACTGCTCCCAGTTCTAGATCATGCGTCGTATAATTCCGCTCGTAAATCTTTAATTGTCGGGATGCGTATGCAATAACTTTCTTCTGTTGCATAAGAACGCAACCAAAACCTTGTCGCGAAGCGTCACAATATATTTCAAAATCATCGTTCCCTTCTGGTAACGATAAAATAGGCGCCGTAGTCAACTTCTTTTTTAGTAATTGAAATGCACTCTCCTGCTCAGAAGTCCATTCATATTTCTTCCCTTTTTGCGTTAACGCTGTCAACGGCTTAGCTATTCGGGAAAAATCTTGAATAAACCTTCTATAATAACCGGCTAAACCCAAAAATTGGCGTATCTGCATTGGTGTCTTAGGAGTCTCCCATTTTTCAATGGCTTCAATTTTTGCTGGATCAACCTGAATTCCTTTGCTACTAACAACGTGGCCAAGAAATTGCACTTCTTTCAACCAGAAAGCACATTTAGAAAATTTAGCATATAGCTGTTCTTTTCTCAACAACTCTAATATTAAACTTAAATGCTGCTCATGCTCTTGCTCACTCTTGGAATAGATAAGAATGTCATCAATGAAAACAATAACAAACTTATCTAAATATGGACTACAAACTCGATTCATGAGGTCCATGAATACAGCTGGCGCATTCGTCAATCCAAACGGCATGACCAAAAATTCGTAATGACCGTAACGTGTCCGAAAAGCAGTTTTCGGTATATCTTCTTCTTTGACACGTAATTGATGATAGCCCGATCTTAGGTCAATTTTTGAGTACACACATGATCCTTGCAGTTGATCAAATAAGTCGTCAATTCTAGGTAGTGGATACCGATTCTTGATAGTTAACTTATTTAATTCACGATAATCTATACACATCCTAAAAGATCCATCTTTCTTCTTAACAAACAAAATTGGAGCTCCCCACGGTGAAGTACTTGGTCGTATGAATCCACGGTCTAGTAATTCTTTTAACTGACTCTTAAGTTCTTTTAACTCGGACGGTGCAAGTCTATATGGAGCACGGGCAACTGGTGCAGCTCCTGGTACTAAATCTATTTGAAATTCTACAGATCTAAATGGAGGTAATCCTGGCAACTCTTCCGGAAAAACTTCAGGATAATCTCTTGCCACAGGCACGTCGTTGATGCACTTCTCTTTTTCTTTCTTTTTGACTTTATTAACATGTGCTAGAATAGCATAACATCCCTTTTCTAAACACTTCTTGGCTTTCAAACAGCTAATGAGTTTTAACTTTGAGTTACCCTTCTCTCCATAAATCATCACCGGCATTTTATCCTTACAAGGAATGCGAATTGCCTTCTTGGCACACACAACTTCAGCTCCTACTTTGGACATCCAGTCCATGCCGACTATTACATCAAAACTTCCTAATTCTACGGGTATCAAGTCAATTTTAAACGTTTCTCCGGCTAAATTTATTTTACAATCACGACAAATTTTATCGGCTTTAATTAGATTACCATTAGCTAACTCAATCATGTACTTAGCATCTAGAGGTAATGATGAACAATTCAATTTAGTGTAAAAATTTCTACACACGTAACTTCTATCGGCACCAGTATCAAATATAATAGATGCTGATAAGTTATTAATGGTAAACGTACCCGTAAGAAGCTCCGGGTCTTCACACGCCTCTCTAGCATTAATAACAAATGCTCTTCCACGTGCAGATCCATTATTCTTCTCTGGATTCGGACACTGGCTCTTATAATGACCTTGTTTTCCACACCCATAACAAGTAATGGTAGCCAAAGCAGTTCTATTTGCATTGGTGGCAGGAGTCTTGATACCATTTGTATTTGTAACGAGAGCCCTACAATCTTCAGCATGATGACCCTTTCGATTACATTTGTTGCATACCACATTACAGTAACCAGAGTGATGTTTGTGGCATCGGTTGCATAAAGGATTTTGTCCTTTATAACCAAAGCTTAAACCACTACCCGCACCTTGCGTGATTTCTTGTTTCTTAAAAGATTGTTGTTGGTTACCTCGATCATAATTTCCATTCCACTTTCTTTTGTTACCTGATACCTTCACATCAGTATTGGATACTTTCTTATCCATGATGACCTGATCCATTAGCTCGTTTTCCATGGTTATAGCTTCATGAATTGTCTTAGGTTTCGATGCTGTAACATTTGCCTTGACCTTTTTGGGCAAACCATCTTTGTACATTTCAATCTTCCGTTCTTCGGTTGGAACCAATTCAGGACATAGCAAAACTAATTCCATGAATCGCTGATTGTAGTTGGTGATTTCAGTACCAACAACCTTCAGACTTCGTAATTCATCTTCCAACTTCCTAACCTCGTTCCTTGGACAATATTCGTTGATTAACATTGTTTTGAATTCTTCCCATGGAGTATCATAAGCTACATCTCCTCCTACAGCCTTCACATAATTTTTCCACCACGTGAGTGCACTATCTTGTAAAGTGCACGATGCATACTTGGTCATGTCCTTTTCAACACAACCACTGATTTTAAACACAGTCTCCATCTTTTCTATCCACCGGGTTAAACCGATCGGTCCTTCCGTTCCACTGAATGATGAGGGCTTGCAAGCTTGAAAAGTCTTGTAGGTGCATCCTACACGAGGATTTGGGTTAACTGCAGCAGCTCTTGCAGCCTCGACCCATAACATTCTGTCGTTTACTCGCTGGTTGATGAATTCCTCGACTTCTTGTTCCGTCATTCGATTCAATCGCACCATATTATTCTATAAGAATGAAAAGAAAATAATTATTCACATGGAATATTATAGATGTAGTGTATATTTACAGTACATTATAGCTTATTAATAATATGAACCAGGTATTATTATAAAAGCCTTTTCTTCTTATTAGCGTTTTATAATTATATCTAGGGTAGTACCTACCCGTTAATGTCCATACTTAATAGCTTAGTACAGAATCAATTACTACCATCTAAATAATACTTAACCATGGAAAATTATTGCATTTCACACTTCACTATTTTACATATGCTTATCTTATATCGAACATTAAGCAAACCACACTAATAATATTATACAAAACATTATATGATCCCATGGTTTAATACGGCAGCGCATCGTTTGGTCTATTTTCTAGGACGTTTAGGTTCAAGGAATGGCCTAACGCTTATCCTGGCTGTCTGCCTATATTTTGGCTGTGGGGCTGAAGAACTGGATGCTGGGATAGAATGAATAGGAATAGCGGGAATAGGGGTGGTAGTGTCTAGTGGAGTTGGTGCCACATCATCCTTATTAAACTCAGGATTTGAATTTTCTAATTCATTAGCCTTTCGTTTCTTTCCTAGTTCGAACTCGTCTTTTGTAATTTCCTGTATTTCTTCCTCGGGTTCACTTTCCTCCTCGGGTTCACTTTCCTCCTCGGGTTCACTTTCCTCCTCGGGTTCACTTTCCGGGTTCTCTATAGTTGGTTCATCCGGAATTTGTGAGTCTTCCCCAAAGATATCATTTTCGTCATCGGATAGGTTAATGACTGGAACACCATCTGAAGATTCTGGTTCGGAGTCGCTGAATGTGATAACAAGTTTTGAGCCCGACATCTATCATACAACAACTAACCCATTAGTACTACATAATATTTACATATAAATTTTAACCAACAATGATAAGCAATGGTTTTTAAATCAGACCCGGTCAAAGTCCAGACTTACTAATGTATCCTAACGACTTATCGGTTAGACACACTAATGCAAACCTGGTTCGCTAAGACCACCGCTCTGATACCACATGTCATAACCCGTCCTTAACCATAAGAACGTGTTAGATAACGTATGATTTCATTGCGAGGTATTGACCTCTATATGCGACATTTTTAAAAGAGAAACTGCATATATTATACATTACAAACCATAACCATTATTTTTGTTACAAGCTTTAGACAATAAAAAGATGATTATCGTTTAGCGATAATCTTCGACTTACAAACTTTACATATAATGATAACAACACGATTTCGAGCATATTTTACAACACAAATCCTTGGGTATGCAGTTTTATTTTTGACACAAATATGCGTACGCAAGATCCTGCTCAAATTCAACATAATGCAGCGGAAGCTTTAGTAATCACCTGAGAATAGACATGTTTTAAAAGGTCAACATAAAGTTGGTGAGATATAGGTTTAATGCCGGCAGCAATATATATATATAGACCACAAGATTTCGTATATAAACAGTTTAATAAAAATATTCTAAGTGGTTGAGCACTTGGTAACCATACTTAACATTTAATCACGTCGCATATTCCCTTTATTATGAAATCTTACTACACCGTACCAAGTGTAGTCACGAAATGAAGTACTGTGCAACCGTTGAATACTGGTCGTCCAGTCCGGTTGGGGTTGTCAGGCCCGATAGATCTATCAACAGGATTCGCGTTTACAATACCGCTGTAAATAACAGTTACCAAGCTACAGGGAAGTATGCCAGTGGTACAACTCAACGTAGAATATATTTTTCAGTTACTTGTGTCCATAACGTAAAACATAAAATACATGTATTCTCATCCCGAAATATTTAGAGTTTAAAAGTGGGACTATATACTCACTTTCGTCTTGAAGATATATATATAATTTGACTTGGTCTCCGGTTGATATCACGAACCTATCCATATATAATATATCAATACCTTTTCTTTTTAAACAAACGTCACATATATATACTTGTTATACTTTTAATACTTTGAATAATTCCTTAGTCCGTAGTTAGCAGTTCGTTGTTAGTAATTCAATTTTAATGGTTCATTTTTAGATGTTTAATATACCCGCAATGAAATAAATAAAACCCCCAACGAAATAAATAAAACCCCATCGTATATGTATTGGTCGAGATTAATCTTGACCCATGGTACCGGTGTTGTCAAATGACGTGTTGAGTACATAAAGTACCGGTGTTGTCAAATGACGTGTTGCGTACAATCATGGGATCTTATGATTAATCTTCTCGTGTTGTTTACGGGTGATCCTGGACCATATAAAATTGAATTATAAGTACATATATATAAAATATCATGTTAACTTAAAAAGATGTGATTTATTTAATTTTTTCCCAATTATTTTCGTGGCTAAACTAGTCTTGGATATCCGATCTTGTTTCGGTCATAGTTTCTTCGTTACAACTCCGTTTTCGTTGATTCAACTTGCCATCTCCTTGGATCGAGTCCCTCTTTAAGACTATGAACTGTAAATACCTTAGTTTGTATTCAAAATCACACGGCATAGGTCAAACTTTAGTGAAACTTATGAAGTTAATCATTTTCCATCATGTAAACAACCTCAAATGATTATTTTTCTAAAAATACTTATACTTTGAGTTAAATCATGAAATTTTTATGTGTTATCATATTCATAGTAAAAATCATTTTTCCAGAAAATAAACCTCCAATTCAAAGTTTAAGATGGTTTTTAATTATCCAACCCAAAACAGCCCCCGGTTGCACTCCGACGTCGTAAATTCAGTTTTTAAGGTGTTCTTTGAAAAACCAAGTTATACCTTGTTAAGTTAGCATATAATTAAGATATGTTACAGGTCTTGAAGTATTTTAAAAGTTAAGTTAGAAGGATCTATTTAGTTTGCGAACAAGTTTGAAATCATTCAAACTATGTTCTAGTTTATAAACTCTTATATATATAGCTTTAAATATATGAATTGAAAAAGAGTTGAAGTAGAGTTTTTACCTCAAGTTTAAAATGTAAAGTTGCTGGAAAGAAGTAGTAAAATAAAAGTTGAGAGAGTTCTTGCAAGTGTGTGTGAAAATTGGAAGTAAAATTTGGAAAATGAATGTGTAAAAATGAGTTAGAAATGGTGCTTATTTATAGGCTTGAAAATTTGGTTTTTAGTGAAAATATCTAAGATAAGTTAAAATTTATTATGTCATGAATGACATATTATTCCAATAATTGAAGATTTCTATTGGTATATACCAATAGTAAATACTTCTAGAAGCTGTGTATAGTACCCTAGATATACGTATAGGATTATTGAGGAAACGGAACGAGAATTCAAATATAACTATCTTTTGTAAATATACTTATATTGTTTTATGTATAAAAGCCCTTTAAAAGTGATAAAATACATATCTATACGATGCATGTATAAGTAATATAGGTTATAAGTATTTACGTCGAAAAACATTACGTATAGTTATCGTTTTGAAAACTTAAGTTAGTAGTTTTAAAATATACTTATAACTTATTGTTATTAATACAAAATGAGATATTAAAACATTCTTAGATCATGTTAAATATGTATATATACATATATATACACAAACGTATAATTATCATATGTTATATAGTTCGTGATATCATCGGTCAAACTAGACGGTCAAACGTTGTGTAAACTCTTTTCGGAAATATAGATCTCGACAATTTGGATTGCTTATCATGTTGGTAAGGTTTAATTTATGTAAATATTAATCTTATAAGTATAGAACGATCGAAAAAGTGCGGGTCGTTACATATAGCAATAAGATAAGATAGATGACTATGATATAAAGTAATATAATAATAATACTATAACATCAAATGAATTATATCGTGCACCCACAGTTCAGCAGCCACATTTCATGGATCCTTATACCGACAGTTTCCACGGACTGTGTATCGTGCGAAATCAGTGGCGGATAAAAGTGTTCAGAAAAATCCCATATTTTTAAATTAACTATATTTATTTATTTTGGTCATTATGGTATAAAATGCAATCATAAATTATTAAATATAAATTACATTAATTATTCACTCCCAACCCCCAAGTAAAATATAAAAAGTTTTTAAAATTTGACAAACAACTTCTAAATATATTATTAATAAGCCTAAAATTTATAAAACTCATTTTCGGCTAACCGTTTATTTAAAATCATATAAGTTTAAATTTGACTTGCTTAATATTAATCGGATGGCAATTGAATGTTACCGTCGTTTACTAAATAGATTCAAAATCATAAAATATACATTTAATATACCTTATTTATATATATATATATATATATATATATATATATATATATATATATATATACGTCTTAAATAATAATTTTCATAATATCATATTTTTATTTATTTTTACATAATTACATTTAATAACAACAACATATAATACTTCAATTTATATTTCCAATTATTATATATATATATATATATATATATATATATATATATATATATATATATATATATATATATACACTCATCTATTTACAAATAGTTGTTCATGAATCGTCGGAAATGGTCGAAGGTCAATTGAACATATGAAACAGTTCAAACTTTCTGAGACTCAATAGTACAGATTTTTCTCATCATGTCGGAATCATATAAAGATTAAGTTTAAATTTGGTCGGAAATTTTCGAGTCGTCACAATAGGTTCGTGAATCCAAGGCCAACCCTGCATTGTTCAGTATCGTCATAAGAATATTTTTACTACAAAATATTGTATCGTGAGTTTCATTTGCTCCCTTTTTAAATGCTTTTGCAATATATATTTTTGGGACTGAGAATACATGCGCTTTTATAAATGTTTTACGAAATAGATACAAGTAATCGAAACTACATTATATGGTTGAATGATCGAAATCAAATATGTCCCTTTTAGTCTGGTAATCTAAGAATTAGGGAATAGACACCCTAATTGACGCGAATCCTAAAGATAGATCTATCGGGCCCAACAAGCCCCATCCAAAGTACCGGATGCTTTAGTACTTAGAAATTTATCATGTCCGAAGGGAGTCCCGGAATGATGGGGATATTCTATATGCATCTTGTGAATGTCGATTACCAGGTGTTCAATCCATATGAATGATTTTTATCTCTATGTATGGGATATATATTTATAAGAAATGGAAATGAAAATCTTGTGTTCTATTAAAATTATGAAAATGATTGATTACGATAAACCTATGAACTCACCAACCTTTTGGTTGACACTTGAAAGCATGTTTATTCTCAGGTATGAAAGAAATCTTCCGCTGTGCATTTGATCATTTTAGAGATATTACTTGGAGTCATTCATGACATATTTCAAAAGACGTTGCATTCGAGTCGTTGAGTTCATCAAGATTATTATTAAGTCAAGTATAGTTGGATATATTATGAAATGGTATGCATGCCGTCAACTTTCGATGTAATGAAAGTTTGTCTTTTGAAAATGGATGCAATGTTTGTAAAATGTATCATATAGAGGTCAAGTATCTCGCGATGTAACCAAATGTAATGTATTCGTCCAGATGGATTAGGATGGGTTACTACAGGTGGTATCAGAGTGGTGGTCTTACCGAACCACGTCTTGCATTAGTGTGTCTAACTGATAGTTGTTTAGATGCATTAGTGAGTCTGGACTTCGACCATGTCTGCATGTCAAAAGTTTTGCTTATCATTTCTAGTCGAAAATCATCTACTTATCATCCTTAGGAAATTACCTGCTTATCACCCTTAAAGTCTAAACACGTCTTACTGCCTCTATTGCATAGATAGTGTATAGATAAATTCGTATCTTAGCGTATCTGTTACTGTAAACTTTTCCTGACAGCTTCCGAAGATTCCTCCGTAACCTATGGGATTTTGGTATTATATATATATATATATATATATATATATATATATATATATATATATATATATATATATATATATATATATATATATATATATATATATATATATATATATATATATATATATATATATATATATATATATATATATATATATATGTGAAAATTATGTATTTTAATCAAAGTCCTATAATTTATCTCATATCAAAAATCGATTCCCTGATCATACGAGATGGATCCCTCAACCAGTTCGAATCCTTCGGATTCCGATAGCTACTCTGAAAGCTATTCCGACAGTTGTTCCGATATGGAGTTTCACTCGAGCTCTGAAAGTAGTGTGACCGGAATGGATCAACCAATTAGCCATCATCAATTTTGGATGAATTGGGGATGGGTTCGTAGTCAACTTAATCAATGGAGACGAGAAGAAGGCTATCTTTTCCACCAACCGACTTTCCCTCTTGATGAAGAACCTGAAGCACTTACCGGCGAACCTGTCCGAAACACCATATTCACCCTCATTGTCAGGATATCTCACAACGATTATATAATATTCCAAATTCTGAACCTTATTCATCCGCTTGTTCCAACTGCCAATCATCCAGGTGTAATAGAAGAAGTCAACAAAATTCGTGCTCGAGACGTAGCTTTGGAGAGTACTATACACAACTTACAAGCTTCAGCAACATCACCGGCACCAACAGTACCACCAGCATCAGCACCAGCACCATCAACAATCACATCCGCACCGCAAACCTTGACATCACAATCTGTACTTCGAGCATCAACGTCGTACGCACCATATATACCAAGGAATACTAATAAGAATCAACGATGAAGTATTGATTCATAACTTCATTGGAGAACTATTAGGCGGCGATTATGTAATCTCTAAAGTCTTAGAGATTATTTATTCTAGCTCAAACCGAAAAGCAAATGAGATTAATATCATATTAACTCATTAAATCCATGATTACATCTGAAGAAAATATGTATGTATATATATTTTCATAAAGATTGTAATTAAAAATTCTCTTGCACAAACTGTTAATGGTGAAAATATTTTAACGGGTAGGTAATACCAGAGGAATATTTAGATTTCACATTAATAAGTTACACTGTACATTCTTCGAATCTGATTCAACAGTCATATACTATCCTACTTACATCCACCGATATACGAATCCGTTCACCGCAGAATAACTATTTTCATTTAATTCATATTTGGATTTTGACCTATCAGAATCCAACAAGTCGCATAATGAAGAAAACATTTGACAAACTAAAATTTTTTAGAAACAGACAAATTAACTATGAGAAATTCTGTTAAGAATCCACGCTAACTATTTCTAGCTAACTGTTCCCAGCTAACTGTTCCTAATGAAATGTCCCGTTCTTATTGATTAAAAACATTCCATATTAATTGATTTCGTTGCGAGGTTTTGACCTCTATATGAGACGTTTTTCAAAGACTGCATTCATTTTAAAACAAACCATAACCTTTATTTCATAAATAAAGGTTTAAAAAGCTTTATGTAGATTATCAAATAATGATAATCTAAAATATCCTGTTTACACACGACCATTACATAATGGTTTACAATACAAATATGTTACATCGAAATCAGTTTCTTGAATGCAGTTTTTACACAATATCATACAAACATGGACTCCAAATCTTGTCCTTATTTTAGTATGCAACAGCGGAAGCTCTTAGTATTCACCTGAGAATAAACATGTTTTAAACGTCAACAAAAATGTTGGTGAGTTATAGGTTTAACCTATATATATCAAATCGTAACAATAGACCACAAGATTTCATATTTCAATACACATCCCATACATAGAGATAAAAATCATTCATATGGTGAACACCTGGTAACCGACATTAACAAGATGCATATATAAGAATATCCCCATCATTCCGGGACACCCTTCGGATATGATATAAATTTCGAAGTACTAAAGCATCCGGTACTTTGGATGGGGTTTGTTAGACCCAATAGATCTATCTTTAGGATTCGCGTCAATTAGGGTGTCTGTTCCCTAATTCTTAGATTACCAGACTTAATAAAAAGGGGCATATTCGATTTCGATAATTCAACCATAGAATGTAGTTTCACGTACTTGTGTCTATTTTGTAAATCATTTATAAAACCTGCATGTATTCTCATCCCAAAAATATTAGATTTTAAAAGTGGGACTATAACTCACTTTCACAGATTTTTACTTCGTCGGGAAGTAAGACTTGGCCACTGTTGATTCACGAACCTATAACAATATATACATATATATTAAAGTATGTTCAAAATATATTTACAACACTTTTAATATATTTTGATGTTTTAAGTTTATTAAGTCAGCTGTCCTCGTTAGTAACCTATAACTAGTTGTCCACATGTAGTGACCCGAACTTTTCCATGTTTATATATATTAATTGAGATTGATGTTTACATGATTAAATGTTTCCAACATGTTAAGCAATCAAACTTGTTAAGACTTGATTAATTGAAATAGGTTTCATATAGACAATTGACCACCCAAGTTGACCGGTGATTCACGAACGTTAAAACTTGTAAAAAACTATATGATGACATATATATGGTTATATATATAGTTAACATGATATTATGATAAGTAAACATATCATTAATTATATTAACAATGAACTACATATGTAAAAACAAGACTACTAACTTAATGATTTTGAAACGAGACATATATGTAACGTTTATCGTTGTAACGACATTTAATGTATATATATCATATTAAGAGATATTCGTACATCATAATATCATGATAATATAATAATTTAAAATCTCTTTTGATATTATAAACATTGGGTTAACAACATTTAACAAGATCGTTAACCTAAAGGTTTCAAAACAACACTTACATGTAACGACTAACGATGACTTAACGACTCAGTTAAAATGTATATACATGTAGTGTTTTAATATGTATTTATACACTTTTGAAAGACTTCAATACACTTATCAAAATACTTCTACTTAACAAAAATGCTTACAATTACATTCTCGTTCAGTTTCATCAACAATTCTACTCGTATGCACCCGTATTCGTACTCGTACAATACACAGCTTTTAGATGTATGTACTATTGGTATATACACTCCAATGATCAGCTCTTAGCAGCCCATGTGAGTCACCTAACACATGTGGGAACCATCATTTGGCAACTAGCATGAAATATCTCATAAGATTACAAAAATATGAGTAATCATTCATGACTTATTTACATGAAAACAAAATTACATATCCTTTATATCTAATCCATACACCAACGACCAAAAACACCTACAAACACTTTCATTCTTCAATTTTCTTCATCTAATTGAACTCTCTCAAGTTCTATCTTCAAGTTCTAAGTGTTCTTCATAAATTCCAAAAGTTCTAGTTTCATAAAATCAAGAATACTTTCAAGTTTGCTAGCTCACTTCCAATCTTGTAAGGTGATCATCCAACCTTAAGAAATCTTTGTTTCTTACAGTAGGTTATCATTCTAATACAAGGTAATAATCATATTCAAACTTTGGTTCAATTTCTATAACTATAACAATCTTATTTCAAGTGATGATCTTACTTGAACTTGTTTTCGTGTCATGATTTTGCTTCAAGAACTTTGAGCCATCCAAGGATCCATTGAAGCTAGATCCATTTTTCTCTTTTCCAGTAGGTTCATCCAAGGAACTTAAGGTAGTAATGATGTTCATAACATCATTCGATTCATACATATAAAGCTATCTTATTCGAAGGTTTAAACTTGTAATCACTAGAACATAGTTTAGTTAATTCTAAACTTGTTCGCAAACAAAAGTTAATCCTTCTAACTTGACTTTTAAAATCAACTAAACACATGTTCTATATCTATATGATATGCTAACTTAATGATTTAAAACCTGGAAACACGAAAAACGCCGTAAAACCGGATTTACGCCGTCGTAGTAACACCGCGGGCTGTTTTGGGTTAGTTAATTAAAAACTATGATAAACTTTGATTTAAAAGTTGTTATTCTGAGAAAATGATTTTTATTATGAACATGAAACTATATCCAAAAATTATGGTTAAACTCAAAGTGGAAGTATGTTTTCTAAAATGGTCATCTAGACGTCGTTCTTTCGACTGAAATGACTACCTTTACAAAAACGACTTGTAACTTATTTTTCCGCCTAGAAACCTATACTTTTTTTGTTTAGATTCATAAAATAGAGTTCAATATGAAACCATAGCAATTTGATTCACTCAAAACGGATTTAAAATGAAGAAGTTATGGGTAAAACAAGATTGGATAATTTTTCTCATTTTAGCTACGTGAAAATTGGTAACAAATCTATTCCAACCATAACTTAATCAACTTGTATTATATATTATGTAATCTTGAGATACCATAGACACGTATACAATGTTTCGACCTATCATTTCGACACATCTATATATATTTCGGAACAACCATAGACACTCTATATGTGAATGTTGGAGTTAGCTATACAGGGTTGAGGTTGATTCCAAAATATATATAGTTTGAGTTGTGATCAATACTGAGATACGTATACACTGGGTCGTGGATTGATTCAAGATAATATTTATCGATTTATTTCTGTACATCTAACTGTGGACAACTAGTTGTAGGTTACTAACGAGGACAGCTGACTTAATAAACTTAAAACATCAAAATATATTAAAAGTGTTGTAAATATATTTTGAACATACTTTGATATATATGTATATATTGTTATAGGTTCGTGAATCAACCAGTGGCCAAGTCTTACTTCCCGACGAAGTAAAAATCTGTGAAAGTGAGTTATAGTCCCACTTTTAAAATCTAATATTTTTGGGATGAGAATACATGCATGTTTTATAAATGATTTACAAAATAGACACAAGTACGTGAAACTACATTCTATGGTTGAATTATCGAAATCAAATATGCCCCTTTTTATTAAGTCTGGTAATCTAAGAATTAGGGAACAGACACCCTAATTGACGCGAATCCTAAAGATAGATCTATTGGGCCTAACAAACCCCATCCAAAGTACCGGATGCTTTAGTACTTCGAAATTTATATCATATCCGAAGGGTGTCCCGGAATGATGGGGATATTCTTATATATGCATCTTGTTATTGTCGGTTACCAGGTGTTCACCATATGAATGATTTTTATCTCTATGTATGGGATGTGTATTGAAATATGAAATCTTGTGGTCTATTGTTACGATTTGATATATATAGGTTAAACCTATAACTCACCAACATTTTTGTTGACGTTTTAAGCATGTTTATTCTCAGGTGATTATTAAGAGCTTCCGCTGTCGCATACTTAAATAAGGACAAGATTTGGAGTCCATGCTTGTATGATATTGTGTAAAAACTGCATTCAAGAAACTTATTTTGTTGTAACATATTTGTATTGTAAACCATTATGTAATGGTCGTGTGTAAACAGGATATTTTAGATTATCATTATTTGATAATCTACGTAAAGCTTTTTAAACCTTTATTGATGAAATAAAGGTTATGGTTTGTTTAAAAATGAATCCAGTCTTTGAAAAACGTCTCATATAGAGGTCAAAACCTCGCAACGAAATCAATTAATATGGAACGTTTTTAATCAATAAGAACGGGACATTTCAGTTGGTATCCGAGCGTTGGTCTTAGAGAACCAGAAAATTTGCATTAGTGTGTCTTATCGAGTTTGTTAGGATGCATTAGTGAGTCTGGACTTCGACCGTGTTTTCTTTAAAAATGATTGCTTAACATTTTTGTTGGAAACTATATATTTTTAACATATGAATATTATGTGATATATTAATCTCTTAACGTGTTTGATATTATTTGATAGATGTCTACCTCTAGAACAAGTCCCATTGACTCACCTAATAATAATGAAGAGTCAAATGTAAATTGGAATGATTTGTGGACTGATTCACAAGTTCCCGAAGAGGAACCGGAAGAAGAGTCGGAACCGGAAGAAGAATCGGAACCGGAAGAAGAATCGGAACCGGATGAAGAAATAGAACCGGTGGGGGAAATAATAAAACGGTTAAGTAAAAGAAAATCCTCAACCAACCGACCAAAGTTAATTATGGTCAATGGTGTTTCCGCCAAGGAAGCAAAATATTGGGAGGATTACCAATTCTCCGATGAATCGGATTTCGACGAGAATTCCGATGATGTTATAGAAATTACCCCAACTGAATTTAAAAAGGCAAAAGAAAATAATAAGGGAAAGGGCATAAAAATAGAGAAATCTAATTCCAACCCCGATGAACTTTATATGTATCGTCAACCCCCGAAGTCCTTAAGTTGTAACAATGACCCGGGAACCTCTAAACCACCAGGTTTTTCTAAACCAATGTGGACAACGACGGCTCGTATTAGGGGAACATCATATATCCCTAGAAACTTGGCAAAACGAACCAAAACCGAAGAAGAAGAAATGAGCGAGTCGGAATAAGATAGTTGTATTCGTGTGGTGTAATATATGGAATATAGTGTTCTTATGCTTTATGATATATGTAAAAATTGCTTGTATTAATAAGTATTTTTTTTTATGAATCTAACTCTTGTCTATTTTACAGTTTAAAAACACAAAATGGATAGACAACCCAATATTTTAAGAGACCTACCCGGAGACATGATTGATGAAATCTTGTCTAGAGTCGGCCAGAATTCTTCGGCACAACTATTTAAGGCGAGATCAGTTTGTAAGACATTCGAAGAACGTTCCAAGAATGTCTTGGTTTATAAGAGACTTTCGTTTGAAAGATGGGGGATATCACATTGGGAAACCCATAAGTTACGATGTGTTTACTTTGACGCATATATTGCGGGGAACCCAAATGCTATTTTACGCAACGGGTTAAGAAATTATTTTGACTCAATATATCCGAATATTGGACTTCGTGATTTAGAAAAAGCGGCTAACATGCAACATAAAGAAGCATGTTATGCTTACGGATTAGTAATGTTC
This sequence comes from Rutidosis leptorrhynchoides, assembly GCF_046630445.1. Lineage (NCBI taxonomy): Eukaryota > Viridiplantae > Streptophyta > Magnoliopsida > Asterales > Asteraceae > Rutidosis > Rutidosis leptorrhynchoides. The sequence continues at coordinate 595,442,367 of NC_092336.1, read as the reverse complement.
GCTTCTCACCAAAGTGAGAACAAGAACATCGGGCTACAACTATTAAACAAAACGTTTCCACAAGTGACGGAGTCGGTAATTGGGGTAAGAAATGAGGTGTTTAGATTATTACGGGACTGTTGGACATTACGTAACCCTCGTCCCTTTGATGACGTTACAACACGCTGTCTTATCAACGGCCATAACGGTTATGTTGCACAAGACCAAGGATGGGAAGTAGTCCTAGTAAAACCAGAATGCATGACTTGTTTCTGGACGTATGAATTACGTGTCTTTATTGCCTTTGCCGAACGACTTGTGTACTAGCTAGAATTGTCTTCACAACTATCTTGTATCAAAGTTATTGTGTGCTATATTTCATGCTTTATGTAAAATAAGCGGTATTGTAAGTTTGTAAAATATTGTATAAAAGTTTGAACGCGAAATATTATTACAATCAGTTTTTCATATAGAATTGTAGTAGTTGAATTGTATATTAGCTACTAAGTATGAACTTAACGGGTAGGTACTACCCGAATTTAAACTTATAAAACGCTAATATGAAGAAAAAGCTTTTATAAATGAGTTCATATTATGCTACGAAATACTATTAACTACTCTTAATATTCTGTATGATTAACTTGTTCCATTTAACTATTTTGAAGGAAATGGCACCGACTACTCGACACACCGTGAATATGAATGAAGAGGAATTCCGTACTTTTCTAGCTTCAAACATAGCCGCAGTACAGGCTGCGCTACATACCAACAATAACCTTGGATCTAGCAGTACAGGAAATCGTGTAGGATGCACCTACAAAGAATTCACTGCCTGCAAACCTTTGGAATTTGATGGAACCGAAGGACCGATCGGATTGAAACGGTGGACCGAGAAGGTTGAATCGGTGTTTGCCATAAGTAAGTGTACTGAAGAGGACAAAGTGAAGTACGCTACGCATACCTTCACAGGTTCTGCGTTAACATGGTGGAATACCTATCTAGAGCAAGTGGGACAAGATGATGCGTATGCACTACCGTGGTCAGCATTCAAGCACTTGATGAACGAGAAGTACCGTCCCAGAACCGAGGTCAATAAGCTCAAGACAGAACTTAGAGGGTTACGAACCCAAGGATTTGATATTACCACGTACGAAAGACGATTCACAGAATTGTGCCTATTGTGTCCGGGAGCATTCGAAGATGAGGAAGAGAAGATCGACGCGTTTGTGAAAGGATTACCGGAAAGAATCCAAGAAGATATAAGTTCACACGAGCCCGCCTCCATACAACAGGCATGTAGAATGGCTCACAAACTAGTGAACCAGATTGAAGAAAGAATTAAAGAACAGACTGCTGAAGAGGCCAATGTGAAGCAAGTCAAAAGAAAGTGGGAGGAAAACGGTGATAAGAATCACCAATACAACAACAACAGCAATTACAACAATAATCGCAACAATTATCCCAACAATCGCAACATCAATCGCAACTACAACAAACGGCCCAACAACAACAACAACAACAACAACAACAACAACAACAACAGCAACTACAACAATCATCCCAACAACAATAATAACCGCAACAACAACAACAATCAGAAGCAATTATGCCAAAGGTGTGAAAAGAATCACTCGGGGTTCTGCACCAAATTTTGCAACAAGTGTAAAAGAAATGGTCATAGCGCGGTGAAGTGTGAGGTCTACGGACCAGGGGTTAATAGAACGAAAGGAACAAATGGTGTCGGAACGAGTAATGGCGGAGCAAGTAGTGTCGGAGCAAGTTATGCCAATGTAGTTTGTTATAAATGTGGAAAACCAGGCCACATTATTAGAAATTGCCCGAACCAGGAGAACACGAATGGACAAGGCCGTGGAAGAGTTTTCAATATTAATGCGGTAGAGGCACAGGAAGACCCGGAGCTTGTTACGGGTACGTTTCTTATTGACAATAAATCTGCTTACGTTTTATTTGATTCGGGTGCGGATAGAAGCTATATGAGTAGAGATTTTTGTGCTAAATTAAGTTGTCCATTGACGCCTTTGGATAGTAAATTTTTACTCGAATTAGCAAATGGTAAATTAATTTCAGCAGATAATATATGTCGGAATCGAGAAATTAAACTGGTTAGCGAAACATTTAAGATTGATTTGATACCAGTAGAGTTAGGGAGTTTTGATGTGATAATCGGTATGGACTGGTTGAAAGAAGTGAAAGCGGAGATCGTTTGTTACAAAAATGCAATTCGCATTATACGAGAAAAAGGAAAACCCTTAATGGTGTACGGAGAAAAGGGCAACACGAAGCTACATCTTATTAGTAATTTGAAGGCACAAAAACTAATAAGAAAAGGTTGCTATGCTGTTCTAGCACACGTCGAGAAAGTACAAACTGAAAAAAAGAGCATCAATGATGTTCCCATTGCAAAAGAATTTCCCGATGTATTTCCGAAAGAATTACCGGGATTACCCCCACATCGATCCGTTGAATTTCAAATAGATCTTGTACCAGGAGCTGCACCAATAGCTCGTGCTCCTTACAGACTCGCACCCAGCGAGATGAAAGAACTGCAAAGCCAATTACAAGAACTTTTAGAGCGTGGTTTCATTCGACCAAGCACATCACCGTGGGGAGCTCCTGTTTTGTTTGTCAAGAAGAAAGATGGTACATTCAGGTTGTGTATCGACTACCGAGAGTTGAACAAACTTACCATCAAGAACCGCTACCCACTACCGAGAATCGACGACTTATTTGATCAACTACAAGGCTCGTCTGTTTATTCAAAGATTGACTTACGTTCCGGGTATCATCAAATGCGGGTGAAAGAAGATGATATTCCAAAGACTGCTTTCAGAACACGTTACGGTCATTACGAGTTTATGGTCATGCCGTTTGGTTTAACTAATGCACCAGCTGTATTCATGGACCTTATGAACCGAGTGTGTGGACCATACCTTGACAAGTTTGTCATTGTTTTCATTGATGACATACTTATTTACTCAAAGAATGACCAAGAACACGGTGAACATTTGAGAAAGGTGTTAGAAGTATTGAGGAAGGAAGAATTGTACGCTAAGTTTTCAAAGTGTGCATTTTGGTTGGAAGAAGTTCAATTCCTCGGTCACATAGTGAACAAAGAAGGTATTAAGGTGGATCCGGCAAAGATAGAAACTGTTGAAAAGTGGGAAACCCCGAAAACTCCGAAACACATACGCCAGTTTTTAGGACTAGCTGGTTACTACAGAAGGTTCATCCAAGACTTTTCCAGAATAGCAAAACCCTTGACTGCATTAACGCATAAAGGGAAGAAATTTGAATGGAATAATGAACAAGAGAAAGCGTTTCAGTTATTGAAGAAAAAGCTAACTACGACACCTATATTGTCATTGCCTGAAGGGAATGATGATTTTGTGATTTATTGTGACGCATCAAAGCAAGGTCTCGGTTGTGTATTAATGCAACGAACGAAGGTGATTGCTTATGCGTCTAGACAATTGAAGATTCACGAACAAAATTATACGACGCATGATTTGGAATTAGGCGCGGTTGTTTTTGCATTAAAGACTTGGAGGCACTACTTATATGGGGTCAAAAGTATTATATATACCGACCACAAAAGTCTTCAACACATATTTAATCAGAAACAACTGAATATGAGGCAGCGTAGGTGGATTGAATTATTGAATGATTACGATTTTGAGATTCGTTACCACCCGGGGAAGGCAAATGTGGTAGCCGATGCCTTGAGCAGGAAGGATAGAGAACCCATTCGAGTAAAATCTATGAATATAATGATTCATAATAACATTACTACTCAAATAAAGGAGGCGCAACAAGGAGTTTTAAACGAGGGAAATTTAAAGGATGAAATACCCAAAGGATCGGAGAAGCATCTTAATATTCGGGAAGACAGAACCCGGTATAGGGCTGAAAGGATTTGGGTACCAAAATTTGGAGATATGAGAGAAATGGTACTTAGAGAAGCTCATAAAACCAGATACTCAATACATCCTGGAACGGGGAAGATGTACAAGGATCTCAAGAAACATTTTTGGTGGCCGGGTATGAAAGCCGATGTTGCTAAATACGTAGAAGAATGTTTGACGTGTTCTAAGGTCAAAGCTGAGCATCAGAAACCATCAGGTCTACTTCAACAACCCGAAATCCCGGAATGGAAATGGGAAAACATTACCATGGATTTCATCACTAAATTGCCAAGGACTGCAAGTGGTTTTGATACTATTTGGGTAATAGTTGATCGTCTCACCAAATCAGCACACTTCCTACCAATAAGAGAAGATGACAAGATGGAGAAGTTAGCACGACTGTATTTGAAGGAAGTCGTCTCCAGACATGGAATACCAATCTCTATTATCTCTGATAGGGATGGCAGATTTATTTCAAGATTCTGGCAGACATTACAGCAATCATTAGGAACTCGTCTAGACATGAGTACTGCCTATCATCCACAAACTGATGGGCAGAGCGAAAGGACGATACAAACGCTTGAAGACATGCTACGAGCATGTGTTATTGATTTCGGAAACAGTTGGGATCGACATCTACCGTTAGCAGAATTTTCCTACAACAACAGCTACCATTCAAGCATTGAGATGGCGCCGTTTGAAGCACTTTATGGTAGAAAGTGCAGGTCTCCGATTTGTTGGAGTGAGGTGGGGGATAGACAGATTACGGGTCCGGAGATTATACAAGAAACTACCGAGAAGATCATCCAAATTCAACAACGGTTGAAAACCGCCCAAAGTCGACAAAAGAGCTACGCTGACATTAAAAGAAAAGATATAGAATTTGAAATTGGAGAGATGGTCATGCTTAAAGTTTCACCTTGGAAAGGCGTTGTTCGATTTGGTAAACGAGGGAAATTAAATCCAAGGTATATTGGACCATTCAAGATTATTGATCGTGTCGGACCAGTAGCTTACCGACTTGAGTTACCTCAACAACTCGCGGCTGTACATAACACTTTCCACGTCTCGAATTTGAAGAAATGTTTTGCTAAAGAAGATCTCACTATTCCGTTAGATGAAATCCAAATCAACGAAAAACTCCAATTCATCGAAGAACCCGTCGAAATAATGGATCGTGAGGTTAAAAGACTTAAGCAAAACAAGATACCAATTGTTAAGGTTCGATGGAATGCTCGTAGAGGACCCGAGTTCACCTGGGAGCGTGAAGATCAGATGAAGAAGAAATACCCGCATCTATTTCCAGAAGATTCGTCAACACCTTCAACAGCTTAAAATTTCGGGACGAAATTTATTTAACGGGTAGGTACTGTAGTGACCCGAACTTTTCCATGTTTATATATATTAATTGAGATTGATGTTTACATGATTAAATGTTTCCAACATGTTAAGCAATCAAACTTGTTAAGACTTGATTAATTGAAATAGGTTTCATATAGACAATTGACCACCCAAGTTGACCGGTGATTCACGAACGTTAAAACTTGTAAAAAACTATATGATGACATATATATGGTTATATATATAGTTAACATGATATTATGATAAGTAAACATATCATTAATTATATTAACAATGAACTACATATGTAAAAACAAGACTACTAACTTAATGATTTTGAAACGAGACATATATGTAACGTTTATCGTTGTAACGACATTTAATGTATATATATCATATTAAGAGATATTCGTACATCATAATATCATGATAATATAATAATTTAAAATCTCTTTTGATATTATAAACATTGGGTTAACAACATTTAACAAGATCGTTAACCTAAAGGTTTCAAAACAACACTTACATGTAACGACTAACGATGACTTAACGACTCAGTTAAAATGTATATACATGTAGTGTTTTAATATGTATTTATACACTTTTGAAAGACTTCAATACACTTATCAAAATACTTCTACTTAACAAAAATGCTTACAATTACATTCTCGTTCAGTTTCATCAACAATTCTACTCGTATGCACCCGTATTCGTACTCGTACAATACACAGCTTTTAGATGTATGTACTATTGGTATATACACTCCAATGATCAGCTCTTAGCAGCCCATGTGAGTCACCTAACACATGTGGGAACCATCATTTGGCAACTAGCATGAAATATCTCATAAGATTACAAAAATATGAGTAATCATTCATGACTTATTTACATGAAAACAAAATTACATATCCTTTATATCTAATCCATACACCAATGACCAAAAACACCTACAAACACTTTCATTCTTCAATTTTATTCATCTAATTGAACTCTCTCAAGTTCTATCTTCAAGTTCTAAGTGTTCTTCATAAATTCCAAAAGTTCTAGTTTCATAAAATCAAGAATACTTTCAAGTTTGCTAGCTCACTTCCAATCTTGTAAGGTGATCATCCAACCTTAAGAAATCTTTGTTTCTTACAGTAGGTTATCATTCTAATACAAGGTAATAATCATATTCAAACTTTGGTTCAATTTCTATAACTATAACAATCTTATTTCAAGTGATGATCTTACTTGAACTTGTTTTCGTGTCATGATTTTGCTTCAAGAACTTTGAGCCATCCAAGGATCCATTGAAGCTAGATCCATTTTTCTCTTTTCCAGTAGGTTCATCCAAGGAACTTAAGGTAGTAATGATGTTCATAACATCATTCGATTCATACATATAAAGCTATCTTATTCGAAGGTTTAAACTTGTAATCACTAGAACATAGTTTAGTTAATTCTAAACTTGTTCGCAAACAAAAGTTAATCCTTCTAACTTGACTTTTAAAATCAACTAAACACATGTTCTATATCTATATGATATGCTAACTTAATGATTTAAAACCTGGAAACACGAAAAACGCCGTAAAACCGGATTTACGCCGTCGTAGTAACACCGCGGGCTGTTTTGGGTTAGTTAATTAAAAACTATGATAAACTTTGATTTAAAAGTTGTTATTCTGAGAAAATGATTTTTATTATGAACATGAAACTATATCCAAAAATTATGGTTAAACTCAAAGTGGAAGTATGTTTTCTAAAATGGTCATCTAGACGTCGTTCTTTCGACTGAAATGACTACCTTTACAAAAACGACTTGTAACTTATTTTTCCGCCTAGAAACCTATACTTTTTTTGTTTAGATTCATAAAATAGAGTTCAATATGAAACCATAGCAATTTGATTCACTCAAAACGGATTTAAAATGAAGAAGTTATGGGTAAAACAAGATTGGATAATTTTTCTCATTTTAGCTACGTGAAAATTGGTAACAAATCTATTCCAACCATAACTTAATCAACTTGTATTATATATTATGTAATCTTGAGATACCATAGACACGTATACAATGTTTCGACCTATCATTTCGACACATCTATATATATTTCGGAACAACCATAGACACTCTATATGTGAATGTTGGAGTTAGCTATACAGGGTTGAGGTTGATTCCAAAATATATATAGTTTGAGTTGTGATCAATACTGAGATACGTATACACTGGGTCGTGGATTGATTCAAGATAATATTTATCGATTTATTTCTGTACATCTAACTGTGGACAACTAGTTGTAGGTTACTAACGAGGACAGCTGACTTAATAAACTTAAAACATCAAAATATATTAAAAGTGTTGTAAATATATTTTGAACATACTTTGATATATATGTATATATTGTTATAGGTTCGTGAATCAACCAGTGGCCAAGTCTTACTTCCCGACGAAGTAAAAATCTGTGAAAGTGAGTTATAGTCCCACTTTTAAAATCTAATATTTTTGGGATGAGAATACATGCATGTTTTATAAATGATTTACAAAATAGACACAAGTACGTGAAACTACATTCTATGGTTGAATTATCGAAATCAAATATGCCCCTTTTTATTAAGTCTGGTAATCTAAGAATTAGGGAACAGACACCCTAATTGACGCGAATCCTAAAGATAGATCTATTGGGCCTAACAAACCCCATCCAAAGTACCGGATGCTTTAGTACTTCGAAATTTATATCATATCCGAAGGGTGTCCCGGAATGATGGGGATATTCTTATATATGCATCTTGTTATTGTCGGTTACCAGGTGTTCACCATATGAATGATTTTTATCTCTATGTATGGGATGTGTATTGAAATATGAAATCTTGTGGTCTATTGTTACGATTTGATATATATAGGTTAAACCTATAACTCACCAACATTTTTGTTGACGTTTTAAGCATGTTTATTCTCAGGTGATTATTAAGAGCTTCCGCTGTCGCATACTTAAATAAGGACAAGATTTGGAGTCCATGCTTGTATGATATTGTGTAAAAACTGCATTCAAGAAACTTATTTTGTTGTAACATATTTGTATTGTAAACCATTATGTAATGGTCGTGTGTAAACAGGATATTTTAGATTATCATTATTTGATAATCTACGTAAAGCTTTTTAAACCTTTATTGATGAAATAAAGGTTATGGTTTGTTTAAAAATGAATCCAGTCTTTGAAAAATGTCTCATATAGAGGTCAAAACCTCGCAACGAAATCAATTAATATGGAACGTTTTTAATCAATAAGAACGGGACATTTCAGTTGGTATCCGAGCGTTGGTCTTAGAGAACCAGAAAATTTGCATTAGTGTGTCTTATCGAGTTTGTTAGGATGCATTAGTGAGTCTGGACTTCGACCGTGTTTTCTTTAAAAATGATTGCTTAACATTTTTGTTGGAAACTATATATTTTTAACATATGAATATTATGTGATATATTAATCTCTTAACGTGTTTGATATTATGTGATAGATGTCTACCTCTAGAACAAGTCCCATTGACTCACCTAATAATAATGAAGAGTCAAATGTAAATTGGAATGATTTGTGGACTGATTCACAAGTTCCCGAAGAGGAACCGGAAGAAGAGTCGGAACCGGAAGAAGAATCGGAACCGGATAATAATGAAGAGTCAATTTGTTCCTTTCGTTCTATTAACCCCTGGTCCGTAGACCTCACATTTCGCCGCGCTATGACCATTTCTTTTACACTTGTTGCAAAATTTGGTGCAGAACCCCGAGTGATTCTTTTCACACCTTTGGCATAGCTGCTTCTGATTGTTGTTGTTGTTGCGGTTATTATTGTTGTTGGGATGATTGTTGTAGTTGCTGTTTGTAACGACCCGCACTTTTTCGATCATTCTATACTTATAAGATTAATATTTACATAAATTAAACCTTGCCAACATGATAAGCAATCCAAATTGTCGAGACTGATATTTCCGAAAAGAGTTTTACACAACGTTTGACCGTCTAGTTTGACCGATGATATCACGAACCATACAATATATGATAATTATACGTTTGTGTATATATATGTATATATACATATTTAACATGATTAAGGAATGTTTTAATACCTCATTTTATATTAATAAGAACAAGTTATATGTGTATTTTGAAACTACTAACTTAAGTTTTCAAAACGATAACTATACGTAACGTTATTTGACATAAATACTTAAGACATATAATGTTTATACATATATTGTATAAGTAATGTATTTAATCACTTTTAAGAACTTAAATACATAAAATCATATAAGTGTATTCACAAAAGATAGCTATATTTGAATCCTCATTCCATTTTTCACAAAATTTCTATACGTATACCTAGAGTATTTGTACTCGTATCATACCAAGCTTCTATACGTATTTACTATTGGTATATACACATCAAATCACCACCTAACCAGCCCTTATTCATGCCTTATGTATAAGGTAATTACTTTTGAATCATTGCAAGACTAATTACAAAAATACAAACTAAAATTTTGTCATGTTATCCTTAAAGATCACATTTTTAGGAGTATATATGTATCATCATTTTTGATTCATTTTTACTTCAATCTCTTAACTAAAAACACACACTCTTTCTTACTCTCTAAACTCCATAACAATCCAGCAAAGTTCCATAAAGATCTAGCTTCAAAAACCATACTAAAACACCATAAGAAAACCATACAAAAACACTTCAAGAAAACCCTCCAAGAACACCAACTTACTTCCAATCTTTCATCCACTTCTATCACCCTTTTGATTCTAGCTTCTTACTCCTCTTTTACAGCAAACTTATCCAAGGAACTTGAGGTAGAATCTATATTCATAACCTTATTCGATTCATATATATATAGCTATCTTATTTTGTGGTACAAAAGTTTAACAACAAGAACATAGTTTGAATGTTTTCAAACTTGTTTGCAAACTAAATAGATCCTTCTAACTTAACTTTTAAAATACTTCAAGACATGTAACATAACTTATTTATATGTTAATTTAACAAGGTAAAACTTGGTTTTTCAAAGTATAAGTATTTTTGGAAAAATGGTCATTAAATGATTTTGTTGTAACAAAATGTTTAACTTCATATGTTTCACTAAACTTTCACTTATGCCGTATGATTTTGAATACAAACCAAGGTATTTACAGTTCATAGTCTTAAAGAAGAACTCGATCCAAGAAGATGGCAATTTGAATCAACGAAAACGGACTTGTAACGAAGAAACTATGACCGAAACAAAATTGGCTATCCTAGACATTTTCAACTTCGGGATTCATTGGAAAAATTTACATAAAATCACATACTTCTAAGATAACATGATATTTTATATATATGTACTCATAATTCAATTTCATATGGTTCAGGATCACCCGTAAGCAATACGAGAAGATTAATCATAAGATCCCATGATTGTACGCAACACGTCATTTGACAACACCGGTACTTTATGTACGCAACACGTCATTTGACAACACCGGTACCATGGGTCAAGATTAATCTCGACCAATACATATACGATGGGGGTTTTTATTTATTTGTTGGGGGTTTTGTTTATTGCGGGTATATTAAACATCTAAAAATGAACCATTAAAATTGAATTACTAACATCGGAATGCTAACTACGGACTAAGGAAATATTCAAAATATTAAAAGTATAACAAGTATATATATATATAACGTTTGTTTTAAAATGAAAACATATTGATATATTATATATGGATAGGTTCGTGATATCAACCGGAAGACCGAGTCAAAATATATATATCATCAAGACAAGGGTGAGTATATAGTCCCACTTTTAAACTCTAAATATTTCGGGATGAGAATACATGTATTTTATGTTTTACGATATGGACACAAGTAACTGAAAAATATGTTCTACGTTGAGTTGTACCACTGGCATACTTCCCTGTAGCTTGGTAACTACTATTTACAGCGGTATTGTAAACGCGAATCCTGTTGATAGATCTATCGGGCCTGACAACCCCAACCGGACTGGACGACCAGTATTCAATGGTTGCACAGTACTTCGTTTCGTGACTACACTTGGTACGGTGTAGTAAGATTTCATAATAAAGGGAATATGCGACGTGATTAAATGTTAAGTATGGTTATCAAGTGCTCAACCACTTAGAATATTTTTATTAAAATGTTTACATATGAAATCTTGTGGTCTATATTTATACCGCTGCCGGCATTAAACCTATATCTCACCATGTTTATGTTGATGTTTTAAACATGTCTATTCTCAGGTGATAACTAAAAGCTTCCGCTGCAACATGTTGAATTTAAACAAGATCTTGAGTATGCATATTTGTGTCAAAAATAAAACTGCATATCGGAGGATTTGTAATGTAAAATATGCTAGAAATCGTATTGTTATCATCACATGTAAAGTTTGTAAGTCTAAGATTATCGCTAAACGATAGTCATCTTTATATTGTCTAAAGCTTGTATTAATATAAGAGTTATGGTTTGTAATGTAAAATAAATGCAGTTGTTCTTTTAAAAATGTCGCATATAGAGGTCAATACCTAGCAATGAAATCATACGTTATCTAATTTGTTCTTATGGTTAAGGACGGGTTATGACATGTGGTATCAGAGCGGTGGTCTTAGCGAACCAGGTTTGCATTAGTGTGTCTAACTGATAAGTCGTTAGGATACATTAGTAAGTCTGGACTTTGACCGGGTCTGATTTAAAAACCATTGCTTATCATTGTTGGTTAAAATTTATATGTAAATATTATGTAGTACTAATGGGTTAGTTGTTGTGTGATAGATGTCGGGCTCAAAACTTGTTATCACATTCAGTGACTCCGAACCAGAATCTTCAGATGGTGTTCCAGTCATTAACCTATCCGATGATGAAAATGATATCTTTGAGGAAGACTCACAAATTCCGGATGAACCAACTATAGGTGAAATGTCCCGTTCTTATTGATTAAAAACGTTCCATATTAATTGATTTCGTTGCGAGGTTTTGACCTCTATATGAGACGTTTTTCAAAGACTGCATTCATTTTTAAACAAACCATAACCTTTATTTCATCAATAAAGGTTTAAAAAGCTTTACGTAGATTATCAAATAATGATAATCTAAAATATCCTGTTTACACACGACCATTACATAATGGTTTACAATACAAATATGTTACAACAAAATAAGTTTCTTGAATGCAGTTTTTACACAATATCATACAAGCATGGACTCCAAATCTTGTCCTTATTTAAGTATGCGACAGCGGAAGCTCTTAATAATCACCTGAGAATAAACATGCTTAAAACGTCAACAAAAATGTTGGTGAGTTATAGGTTTAACCTATATATATCAAATCGTAACAATAGACCACAAGATTTCATATTTCAATACACATCCCATACATAGAGATAAAAATCATTCATATGGTGAACACCTGGTAACCGACAATAACAAGATGCATATATAAGAATATCCCCATCATTCCGGGACACCCTTCGGATATGATATAAATTTCGAAGTACTAAAGCATCCGGTACTTTGGATGGGGTTTGTTAGGCCCAATAGATCTATCTTTAGGATTCGCGTCAATTAGGGTGTCTGTTCCCTAATTCTTAGATTACCAGACTTAATAAAAAGGGGCATATTCGATTTCGATAATTCAACCATAGAATGTAGTTTCACGTACTTGTGTCTATTTTGTAAATCATTTATAAAACCTGCATGTATTCTCATCCCAAAAATATTAGATTTTAAAAGTGGGACTATAACTCACTTTCACAGATTTTTACTTCGTCGGGAAGTAAGACTTGGCCACTGGTTGATTCACGAACCTATAACAATATATACATATATATCAAAGTATGTTCAAAATATATTTACAACACTTTTAATATATTTTGATGTTTTAAGTTTATTAAGTCAGCTGTCCTCGTTAGTAGCCTACAACTAGTTGTCCACAGTTAGATGTACAGAAATAAATCGATAAATATTATCTTGAATCAATCCACGACCCAGTGTATACGTATCTCAGTATTGATCACAACTCAAACTATATATATTTTGGAATCAACCTCAACCCTGTATAGCTAACTCCAACATTCACATATAGAGTGTCTATGGTTGTTCCGAAATATATATAGATGTGTCGACATGATAGGTCGAAACATTGTATACGTGTCTATGGTATCTCAAGATTACATAATATATAATACAAGTTGATTAAGTTATGGTTGGAATAGATTTGTTACCAATTTTCACGTAGCTAAAATGAGAAAAATTATCCAATCTTGTTTTACCCATAACTTCTTCATTTTAAATCCGTTTTGAGTGAATCAAATTGCTATGGTTTCATATTGAACTCTATTTTATGAATCTAAACAAAAAAGTATAGGTTTCTAGTCGGAAAAATAAGTTACAAGTCGTTTTTGTAAAGGTAGTCATTTCAGTCGAAAGAACGACGTCTAGATGACCATTTTAGAAAACATACTTCCACTTTGAGTTTAACCATAATTTTTGGATATAGTTTCATGTTCATAATAAAAATCATTTTCTCAGAATAACAACTTTTAAATCAAAGTTTATCATAGTTTTTAATTAACTAACCCAAAACAGCCCGCGGTGTTACTACGACGGCGTAAATCCGGTTTTACGGTGTTTTTCGTGTTTCCAGATTTTAAATCATTAAGTTAGCATATCATATAGATATAGAACATGTGTTTAGTTGATTTTAAAAGTCAAGTTAGAAGGATTAACTTTTGTTTGCGAACAAGTTTAGAATTAACTAAACTATGTTCTAGTGATTACAAGTTTAAACCTTCGAATAAGATAGCTTTATATGTATGAATCGAATGATGTTATGAACATCATTACTACCTTAAGTTCCTTGGATGAACCTACTGGAAAAGAGAAAAATGGATCTAGCTTCAATGGATCCTTGGATGGCTCAAAGTTCTTGAAGCAAAATCATGACACGAAAACAAGTTCAAGTAAGGTCATCACTTGAAATAAGATTGTTATAGTTATAGAAATTGAACCAAAGTTTGAATATGATTATTACCTTGTATTAGAATGATAACCTACTGTAAGAAACAAAGATTTCTTGAGGTTGGATGATCACCTTACAAGATTGGAAGTGAGCTAGCAAACTTGAAAGTATTCTTGATTTTATGAAACTAGAACTTTTGGAATTTATGAAGAACACTTAGAACTTGAAGATAGAACTTGAGAGAGTTCAATTAGATGAAGAAAATTGAAGAATGAAAGTGTTTGTAGGTGTTTTTGGTCGTTGGTGTATGGATTAGATATAAAGGATATGTAATTTTGTTTTCATGTAAATAAGTCATGAATGATTACTCATATTTTTGTAATCTTATGAGATATTTCATGCTAGTTGCCAAATGATGGTTCCCACATGTGTTAGGTGACTCACATGGGCTGCTAAGAGCTGATCATTGGAGTGTATATACCAATAGTACATACATCTAAAAGCTGTGTATTGTACGAGTACGAATACGGGTGCATACGAGTAGAATTGTTGATGAAACTGAACGAGAATGTAATTGTAAGCATTTTTGTTAAGTAGAAGTATTTTGATAAGTGTATTGAAGTCTTTCAAAAGTGTATAAATACATATTAAAACACTACATGTATATACATTTTAACTGAGTCGTTAAGTCATCGTTAGTCGTTACATGTAAGTGTTGTTTTGAAACCTTTAGGTTAACGATCTTGTTAAATGTTGTTAACCCAATGTTTATAATAACAAAAGAGATTTTAAATTATTATATTATCATGATATTATGATGTACGAATATCTCTTAATATGATATATATATACATTAAATGTCGTTACAACGATAAACGTTACATATATGTCTCGTTTCAAAATCATTAAGTTAGTAGTCTTGTTTTTACATATGTAGTTCATTGTTAATATAATTAATGATATGTTTACTTATCATAATATCATGTTAACTATATATATAACCATATATATGTCATCATATAGTTTTTTACAAGTTTTAACGTTCGTGAATCACCGGTCAACTTGGGTGGTCAATTGTCTATATGAAACCTATTTCAATTAATCAAGTCTTAACAAGTTTGATTGCTTAACATGTTGGAAACATTTAATCATGTAAATATCAATCTCAATTAATATATATAAACATGGAAAAGTTCGGGTCACTACAGTACCTACCCGTTAAATAAATTTCGTCCCGAAATTTTAAGCTGTTGAAGGTGTTGACGAATCTTCTGGAAATAGATGCGGGTATTTCTTCTTCATCTGATCTTCACGCTCCCAGGTGAACTCGGGTCCTCTACGAGCATTCCATCGAACCTTAACAATTGGTATCTTGTTTTGCTTAAGTCTTTTAACCTCACGATCCATTATTTCGACGGGTTCTTCGATGAATTGAAGTTTTTCGTTGATTTGGATTTCATCTAACGGAATAGTGAGATCTTCTTTGGCAAAACATTTCTTCAAATTCGAGACGTGGAAAGTGTTATGTACAGCCGCGAGTTGTTGAGGTAACTCAAGTCGGTAAGCTACTGGTCCGACACGATCAATAATCTTGAATGGTCCAATATACCTTGGATTTAATTTCCCTCGTTTACCAAATCGAACAACGCCTTTCCAAGGTGAAACTTTAAGCATGACCATCTCTCCAATTTCAAATTCTATATCTTTTCTTTTAATGTCAGCGTAGCTCTTTTGTCGACTTTGGGCGGTTTTCAACCGTTGTTGAATTTGGATGATCTTCTCGGTAGTTTCTTGTATAATCTCCGGACCCGTAATCTGTCTATCCCCCACCTCACTCCAACAAATCGGAGACCTACACTTTCTACCATAAAGTGCTTCAAACGGCGCCATCTCAATGCTTGAATGGTAGCTGTTGTTGTAGGAAAATTCTGCTAACGGTAGATGTCGATCCCAACTGTTTCCGAAATCAATAACACATGCTCGTAGCATGTCTTCAAGCGTTTGTATCGTCCTTTCGCTCTGCCCATCAGTTTGTGGATGATAGGCAGTACTCATGTCTAGACGAGTTCCTAATGCTTGCTGTAATGTCTGCCAGAATCTTGAAATAAATCTGCCATCCCTATCAGAGATAATAGAGATTGGTATTCCATGTCTGGAGACGACTTCCTTCAAATACAGTCGTGCTAACTTCTCCATCTTGTCATCTTCTCTTATTGGTAGGAAGTGTGCTGATTTGGTGAGACGATCAACTATTACCCAAATAGTATCAAAACCACTTGCAGTCCTTGGCAATTTAGTGATGAAATCCATGGTAATGTTTTCCCATTTCCATTCCGGGATTTCGGGTTGTTGAAGTAGACCTGATGGTTTCTGATGCTCAGCTTTGACCTTAGAACACGTCAAACATTCTCCTACGTATTTAGCAACATCGGCTTTCATACCCGGCCACCAAAAATGTTTCTTGAGATCCTTGTACATCTTCCCCGTTCCAGGATGTATTGAGTATCTGGTTTTATGAGCTTCTCTAAGTACCATTTCTCTCATATCTCCAAATTTTGGTACCCAAATCCTTTCAGCCCTATACCGGGTTCCGTCTTCCCGAATATTAAGATGCTTTTCCGATCCTTTGGGTATTTCATCCTTTAAATTTCCCTCTTTTAAAACTCCTTGTTGCGCCTCCTTTATTTGAGTAGTAATGTTATTATGAATCATTATATTCATAGATTTTACTCGAATGGGTTCTCTATCCTTCCTGCTCAAGGCATCGGCTACCACATTTGCCTTCCCCGGGTGGTAACGAATCTCAAAATCGTAATCATTCAATAATTCAATCCACCTACGCTGCCTCATATTCAGTTGTTTCTGATTAAATATGTGTTGAAGACTTTTGTGGTCGGTATATATAATACTTTTGACCCCATATAAGTAGTGCCTCCAAGTCTTTAATGCAAAAACAACCGCGCCTAATTCCAAATCATGCGTCGTATAATTTTGTTCGTGAATCTTCAATTGTCTAGACGCATAAGCAATCACCTTCGTTCGTTGCATTAATACACAACCGAGACCTTGCTTTGATGCGTCACAATAAATCACAAAATCATCATTCCCTTCAGGCAATGACAATATAGGTGCCGTAGTTAGCTTTTTCTTCAATAACTGAAACGCTTTCTCTTGTTCATCATTCCATTCAAATTTCTTCCCTTTATGCGTTAATGCAGTCAAGGGTTTTGCTATTCTGGAAAAGTCTTGGATGAATCTTCTGTAGTAACCAGCTAGTCCTAAAAACTGGCGTATGTGTTTCGGAGTTTTTGGGGTTTCCCACTTTTCAACAGTTTCTATCTTTGTCGGATCCACCTTAATACCTTCTTTGTTCACTATGTGACCGAGGAATTGAACTTCTTCCAACCAAAATGCACACTTTGAAAACTTAGCGTACAATTCTTCCTTCCTCAATACTTCTAACACCTTTCTCAAATGTTCACCGTGTTCTTGGTCATTCTTTGAGTAAATAAGTATGTCATCAATGAAAACAATGACAAACTTGTCAAGGTATGGTCCACACACTCGGTTCATAAGGTCCATGAACACAGCTGGTGCATTAGTTAAACCAAACGGCATGACCATAAACTCGTAATGACCGTAACGTGTTCTAAAAGCAGTCTTTGGAATATCATCTTCTTTCACCCGCATTTGATGATACCCGGAACGTAAGTCAATCTTTGAATAAACAGACGAGCCTTGTAGTTGATCAAATAAGTCATCGATTCTCGGTAGTGGGTAGCGGTTCTTGATGGTAAGTTTGTTCAACTCTCGGTAGTCGATACACAACCTGAATGTACCATCTTTCTTCTTGACAAACAAAACAGGAGCTCCCCACGGTGATGTGCTTGGTCGAATGAAACCACGCTCTAAAAGTTCTTGTAATTGGCTTTGCAGTTCTTTCATCTCGCTGGGTGCGAGTCTGTAAGGAGCACGAGCTATTGGTGCAGCTCCTGGTACAAGATCTATTTGAAATTCAACGGATCGATGTGGGGGTAATCCCGGTAATTCTTTCGGAAATACATCGGGAAATTCTTTTGCAATGGGAACATCATTGATGCTCTTTTCTTCAGTTTGTACTTTCTCGACGTGTGCTAGAACAGCATAGCAACCTTTTCTTATTAGTTTTTGTGCCTTCAAATTACTAATAAGATGTAGCTTCGTGTTGCCCTTTTCTCCGTACACCATTAAGGGTTTTCCTTTTTCTCGTATAATGCGAATTGCATTTTTGTAACAAACGATCTCCGCTTTCACTTCTTTCAACCAGTCCATACCGATTATCACATCAAAACTCCCTAACTCTACTGGTATCAAATCAATCTTAAATGTTTCGCTAACCAGTTTAATTTCTCGATTCCGACATATATTATCTGCTGAAATTAATTTACCATTTGCTAATTCGAGTAAAAATTTACTATCCAAAGGCGTCAATGGACAACTTAATTTAGCACAAAAATCTCTACTCATATAGCTTCTATCCGCACCCGAATCAAATAAAACGTAAGCAGATTTATTGTCAATAAGAAACGTACCCGTAACAAGCTCCGGGTCTTCCTGTGCCTCTACCGCATTAATATTGAAAACTCTTCCACGGCCTTGTCCATTCGTGTTCTCCTGGTTCGGGCAATTTCTAATAATGTGGCCTGGTTTTCCACATTTATAACAAACTACATTGGCATAACTTGCTCCGACACTACTTGCTCCGCCATTACTCGTTCCGACACCATTTGTTCCTTTCGTTCTATTAACCCCTGGTCCGTAGACCTCACACTTCGCCGCGCTATGACCATTTCTTTTACACTTGTTGCAAAATTTGGTGCAGAACCCCGAGTGATTCTTTTCACACCTTTGGCATAGTTGCTTCTGATTGTTGTTGTTGTTGCGGTTATTATTGTTGTTGGGATGATTGTTGTAGTTGCTGTTGTTGTTGTTGTTGTTGTTGTTGTTGTTGGGCCGTTTGTTGTAGTTGCGATTGATGTTGCGATTGTTGGGATAATTGTTGCGATTATTGTTGTAATTGCTGTTGTTGTTGTATTGGTGATTCTTATCACCGTTTTCCTCCCACTTTCTTTTGACTTGCTTCACATTGGCCTCTTCAGCAGTCTGTTCTTTAATTCTTTCTTCAATCTGGTTCACTAGTTTGTGAGCCATTCTACATGCCTGTTGTATGGAGGCGGGCTCGTGTGAACTTATATCTTCTTGGATTCTTTCCGGTAATCCTTTCACAAACGCGTCGATCTTCTCTTCCTCATCTTCGAATGCTCCCGGACACAATAGGCACAATTCTGTGAATCGTCTTTCGTACGTGGTAATATCAAATCCTTGGGTTCGTAACCCTCTAAGTTCTGTCTTGAGCTTATTGACCTCGGTTCTGGGACGGTACTTCTCGTTCATCAAGTGCTTGAATGCTGACCACGGTAGTGCGTACGCATCATCTTGTCCCACTTGCTCTAGATAGGTATTCCACCATGTTAACGCAGAACCTGTGAAGGTATGCGTAGCGTACTTCACTTTGTCCTCTTCAGTACACTTACTTATGGCAAACACCGATTCAACCTTCTCGGTCCACCGTTTCAATCCGATCGGTCCTTCGGTTCCATCAAATTCCAAAGGTTTGCAGGCAGTGAATTCTTTGTAGGTGCATCCTACACGATTTCCTGTACTGCTAGATCCAAGGTTATTGTTGGTATGTAGCGCAGCCTGTACTGCGGCTATGTTTGAAGCTAGAAAAGTACGGAATTCCTCTTCATTCATATTCACGGTGTGTCGAGTAGTCGGTGCCATTTCCTTCAAAATAGTTAAATGGAACAAGTTAATCATACAGAATATTAGGAGTAGTTAATAGTATTTCGTAGCATAATATGAACTCATTTATAAAAGCTTTTTCTTCATATTAGCGTTTTATAAGTTTAAATTCGGGTAGTACCTACCCGTTAAGTTCATACTTAGTAGCTAATATACAATTCAACTACTACAATTCTATATGAAAAACTGATTATAATAATATTTCGCGTTCAAACTTTTATACAATATTTTACAAACTTACAATACCGCTTATTTTACATAAAGCATGAAATATAGCACACAATAACTTTGATACAAGATAGTTGTGAAGACAATTCTAGCTAGTACACAAGTCGTTCAGCAAAGGCAATAAAGACACGTAATTCATACGTCCAGAAACAAGTCATGCATTCTGGTTTTACTAGGACTACTTCCCATCCTTGGTCTTGTGCAACATAACCGTTATGGCCGTTGATAAGACAGCGTGTTGTAACGTCATCAAAGGGACGAGGGTTACGTAATGTCCAACAGTCCCGTAATAATCTAAAAACCTCATTTCTTACCCCAATTACCGACTCCGTCACTTGTGGAAACGTTTTGTTTAATAGTTGTAGCCCGATGTTCTTGTTCTCACTTTGGTGAGAAGCGAACATTACTAATCCGTAAGCATAACATGCTTCTTTATGTTGCATGTTAGCCGCTTTTTCTAAATCACGAAGTCCAATATTCGGATATATTGAGTCAAAATAATTTCTTAACCCGTTGCGTAAAATAGCATTTGGGTTCCCCGCAATATATGCGTCAAAGTAAACACATCGTAACTTATGGGTTTCCCAATGTGATATCCCCCATCTTTCAAACGAAAGTCTCTTATAAACCAAGACATTCTTGGAACGTTCTTCGAATGTCTTACAAACTGATCTCGCCTTAAATAGTTGTGCCGAAGAATTCTGGCCGACTCTAGACAAGATTTCATCAATCATGTCTCCGGGTAGGTCTCTTAAAATATTGGGTTGTCTATCCATTTTGTGTTTTTAAACTGTAAAATAGACAAGAGTTAGTTTCATAAAAAAAATACTTATTAATACAAGCAATTTTTACATATATCATAAAGCATAAGAACACTATATTACATATATTACACCACACGAATACAACTATCTTATTCCGACTCGCTCGTTTCTTCTTCTTCGGTTTTGGTTCGTTTTGCCAAGTTTCTAGGGATATATGATGTTCCCCTAATACGAGCCGTCGTTGTCCACATTGGTTTAGAAAAACCTGGTGGTTTAGAGGTTCCCGGGTCATTGTTACAACTTAAGGACTTCGGGGGTTGACGATACATATAAAGTTCATCGGGGTTGGAATTAGATTTCTCTATTTTTATGCCCTTTCCCTTATTATTTTCTTTTGCCTTTTTAAATTCAGTTGGGGTAATTTCTATAACATCATCGGAATTCTCGTCGGAATCCGATTCATCGGAGAATTGGTAATCCTCCCAATATTTTGCTTCCTTGGCGGAAACACCATTGACCATAATTAACTTTGGTCGGTTGGTTGAGGATTTTCTTTTACTTAACCGTTTTATTATTTCCCCCACCGGTTCTATTTCTTCATCCGGTTCCGATTCTTCTTCCGGTTCCGATTCTTCTTCCGGTTCCGACTCTTCTTCCGGTTCCTCTTCGGGAACTTGTGAATCAGTCCACAAATCATTCCAATTTACATTTGACTCTTCATTATTATTAGGTGAGTCAATGGGACTTGTTCTAGAGGTAGACATCTATCACATAATATCAAACACGTTAAGAGATTAATATATCACATAATATTCATATGTTAAAAATATATAGTTTCCAACAAAAATGTTAAGCAATCATTTTTAAAGAAAACACGGTCGAAGTCCAGACTCACTAATGCATCCTAACAAACTCGATAAGACACACTAATGCAAATTTTCTGGTTCTCTAAGACCAACGCTCTGATACCAACTGAAATGTCCCGTTCTTATTGATTAAAAACGTTCCATATTAATTGATTTCGTTGCGAGGTTTTGACCTCTATATGAGACGTTTTTCAAAGACTGCATTCATTTTTAAACAAACCATAACCTTTATTTCATCAATAAAGGTTTAAAAAGCTTTACGTAGATTATCAAATAATGATAATCTAAAATATCCTGTTTACACACGACCATTACATAATGGTTTACAATACAAATATGTTACAACAAAATAAGTTTCTTGAATGCAGTTTTTACACAATATCATACAAGCATGGACTCCAAATCTTGTCCTTATTTAAGTATGCGACAGCGGAAGCTCTTAATAATCACCTGAGAATAAACATGCTTAAAACGTCAACAAAAATGTTGGTGAGTTATAGGTTTAACCTATATATATCAAATCGTAACAATAGACCACAAGATTTCATATTTCAATACACATCCCATACATAGAGATAAAAATCATTCATATGGTGAACACCTGGTAACCGACAATAACAAGATGCATATATAAGAATATCCCCATCATTCCGGGACACCCTTCGGATATGATATAAATTTCGAAGTACTAAAGCATCCGGTACTTTGGATGGGGTTTGTTAGGCCCAATAGATCTATCTTTAGGATTCGCGTCAATTAGGGTGTCTGTTCCCTAATTCTTAGATTACCAGACTTAATAAAAAGGGGCATATTCGATTTCGATAATTCAACCATAGAATGTAGTTTCACGTACTTGTGTCTATTTTGTAAATCATTTATAAAACCTGCATGTATTCTCATCCCAAAAATATTAGATTTTAAAAGTGGGACTATAACTCACTTTCACAGATTTTTACTTCGTCGGGAAGTAAGACTTGGCCACTGGTTGATTCACGAACCTATAACAATATATACATATATATCAAAGTATGTTCAAAATATATTTACAACACTTTTAATATATTTTGATGTTTTAAGTTTATTAAGTCAGCTGTCCTCGTTAGTAGCCTACAACTAGTTGTCCACAGTTAGATGTACAGAAATAAATCGATAAATATTATCTTGAATCAATCCACGACCCAGTGTATACGTATCTCAGTATTGATCACAACTCAAACTATATATATTTTGGAATCAACCTCAACCCTGTATAGCTAACTCCAACATTCACATATAGAGTGTCTATGGTTGTTCCGAAATATATATAGATGTGTCGACATGATAGGTCGAAACATTGTATACGTGTCTATGGTATCTCAAGATTACATAATATATAATACAAGTTGATTAAGTTATGGTTGGAATAGATTTGTTACCAATTTTCACGTAGCTAAAATGAGAAAAATTATCCAATCTTGTTTTACCCATAACTTCTTCATTTTAAATCCGTTTTGAGTGAATCAAATTGCTATGGTTTCATATTGAACTCTATTTTATGAATCTAAACAAAAAAGTATAGGTTTCTAGTCGGAAAAATAAGTTACAAGTCGTTTTTGTAAAGGTAGTCATTTCAGTCGAAAGAACGACGTCTAGATGACCATTTTAGAAAACATACTTCCACTTTGAGTTTAACCATAATTTTTGGATATAGTTTCATGTTCATAATAAAAATCATTTTCTCAGAATAACAACTTTTAAATCAAAGTTTATCATAGTTTTTAATTAACTAACCCAAAACAGCCCGCGGTGTTACTACGACGGCGTAAATCCGGTTTTACGGTGTTTTTCGTGTTTCCAGATTTTAAATCATTAAGTTAGCATATCATATAGATATAGAACATGTGTTTAGTTGATTTTAAAAGTCAAGTTAGAAGGATTAACTTTTGTTTGCGAACAAGTTTAGAATTAACTAAACTATGTTCTAGTGATTACAAGTTTAAACCTTCGAATAAGATAGCTTTATATGTATGAATCGAATGATGTTATGAACATCATTACTACCTTAAGTTCCTTGGATGAACCTACTGGAAAAGAGAAAAATGGATCTAGCTTCAATGGATCCTTGGATGGCTCAAAGTTCTTGAAGCAAAATCATGACACGAAAACAAGTTCAAGTAAGGTCATCACTTGAAATAAGATTGTTATAGTTATAGAAATTGAACCAAAGTTTGAATATGATTATTACCTTGTATTAGAATGATAACCTACTGTAAGAAACAAAGATTTCTTGAGGTTGGATGATCACCTTACAAGATTGGAAGTGAGCTAGCAAACTTGAAAGTATTCTTGATTTTATGAAACTAGAACTTTTGGAATTTATGAAGAACACTTAGAACTTGAAGATAGAACTTGAGAGAGTTCAATTAGATGAAGAAAATTGAAGAATGAAAGTGTTTGTAGGTGTTTTTGGTCGTTGGTGTATGGATTAGATATAAAGGATATGTAATTTTGTTTTCATGTAAATAAGTCATGAATGATTACTCATATTTTTGTAATCTTATGAGATATTTCATGCTAGTTGCCAAATGATGGTTCCCACATGTGTTAGGTGACTCACATGGGCTACTAAGAGCTGATCATTGGAGTGTATATACCAATAGTACATACATCTAAAAGCTGTGTATTGTACGAGTACGAATACGGGTGCATACGAGTAGAATTGTTGATGAAACTGAACGAGAATGTAATTGTAAGCATTTTTGTTAAGTAGAAGTATTTTGATAAGTGTATTGAAGTCTTTCAAAAGTGTATAAATACATATTAAAACACTACATGTATATACATTTTAACTGAGTCGTTAAGTCATCGTTAGTCGTTACATGTAAGTGTTGTTTTGAAACCTTTAGGTTAACGATCTTGTTAAATGTTGTTAACCCAATGTTTATAATAACAAAAGAGATTTTAAATTATTATATTATCATGATATTATGATGTACGAATATCTCTTAATATGATATATATATACATTAAATGTCGTTACAACGATAAACGTTACATATATGTCTCGTTTCAAAATCATTAAGTTAGTAGTCTTGTTTTTACATATGTAGTTCATTGTTAATATAATTAATGATATGTTTACTTATCATAATATCATGTTAACTATATATATAACCATATATATGTCATCATATAGTTTTTTACAAGTTTTAACGTTCGTGAATCACCGGTCAACTTGGGTGGTCAATTGTCTATATGAAACCTATTTCAATTAATCAAGTCTTAACAAGTTTGATTGCTTAACATGTTGGAAACATTTAATCATGTAAATATCAATCTCAATTAATATATATAAACATGGAAAAGTTCGGGTCACTACAATAGGGAACCCGGAAAATGAACTCGAGGAGGAAAGTGAACCCGAGGAAGAAAGTGAACCCGAGGAAGAAATACAGGAAATTACGAAAGACAAGTTCGAATTAGGAAAGAAACGAAAGGCTAATGAATTAGAAAATTCAAATCCCGAGTTTAGTAATGATGATGTGGCACCAACTCCACTAGACACTACCACCCCTATTCCCGCTATTCCTATTCGTTCTATCCCGGCATCCAGTTCTTCAGCCCCACCGCCAAAATATAGGCAGACAGCTAGGATAAGCGTTAGGCCATTCCTTGAACCTAAACGTTCTAGAAAATAGACCAAACGATGCACTGCCGTATTAAACCATGGGATCATATAATGTTTTGTATAATATTATTAGTGTGGTTTGTTTAAGGTTTGATGTAAGCATATGTAAAATAGCGAAGTATGAAATGCAATAATTTTCCATGGTTAAGTATTATTTAGATTGTAGTAATTGGTTCTGTACTAAGCTATTAAGTATGAACATTAACGGGTAGGTACTACCCTAGATATAATTATAAAACGCTAATAAGAAGAAAAGGCTTTTATAATAATACCTGGTTCATATTAATAACAAGCTATAAATGTACTATAAATACACACTACATCTATAATATTCCATGTGAATAATTATTTTCTTTCATTAGGAAATGGCGCGATTGAATCGAATGACGGAACAAGAACTCGAGGAACTCATCAACCAGCGAGTGAACGACAGAATGTTATGGGTTGAGGCTGCAAGAGCTGCTGCAGTTAACCCAAATCCTCGTGTAGGATGCTCCTACAAGACGTTTCAAGCTTGCAAGCCCTCATCATTCAGTGGAACGGAAGGACCGATCGGTTTAACCCGATGGATAGAAAAGATGGAGACGGTGTTCAAAATCAGTGGTTGTGATGAAAAAGACATGACCAAGTTTGCATCGTGCACTTTACAAGATAGTGCACTCACATGGTGGAAGAATTATGTGAAGGCGGTAGGAGGAGATGTAGCTTATGATACTCCATGGGAAGAATTCAAAGCGATGATAATCACCGAGTATTGTCCAAGGAATGAGGTTATTAAGTTAGAAGATGAGTTACGAAGTTTGAAGGTGGTTGGTACTGAAATCACCAACTACAATCAGCGATTCATGGAATTGGTTTTACTATGTCCTGAATTGGTTCCAACCGAAGCACGGAAGATTGAAATGTACAAAGGTGGTTTGCCCAAGAAGGTCAAGGCAAACGTTACGGCGTCGAAACCTAAGACAATTCATGAAGCTATAACCATGGCGAACGAGTTAATGGATCAGGTCATTCTGGATAAGAAAGCATTCACTACTGAGGTGAAGGTATCGAGTAACAAAAGGAAGTGGAACGGAAATTATGATCGAGGTTACCAACAGCAATCTTTTAAGAAACCAGAAACCCCGAAAGGTGCGGGTAGCGGTTCAGGCTTTGGTTACAAAGGACAAAGTCCTTTATGCAACCGTTGTCACAAACATCATTTTGGTTACTGTAGTGTGTTGTGCACTAAATGCAATAGACAGGGATATCTTGCTGAAGATTGTAAGGCTCTCGTTACAAATGCAAATGGTAACAAGACTCCTGCCACCAACGCAAATAGAACTGCTTTGGCTAACATTACTTGTTTTGGGTGTGGAAAACAAGGTCACTATAAGAGCCAGTGCCCGAATCAGAATGGCGGACCTGCACGTGGAAGAGCGTTTGTTATTAATGCTAGAGAGGCACGAGAAGACCCGGAGCTTGTTACGGGTACGTTTACCATTAATAACTTATCAGCATCTATTTTATTTGATACTGGTGCTGATAGAAGTTACGTGTGTAGAGACTTTCACGCTAAATTGAATTGTTCATCATTACCTCTAGATGCTAAGTACATGATTGAGTTAGCTAATGGTAAACTAATTAAAGCCGATAAAATTTGTCGTGATTGTGAAATCAATCTAGCCGGAGAAACGTTTAAAATCGACTTAATACCCGTAGAATTAGGAGGTTTTGATGTAATAGTCGGCATGGACTGGATGTCCAAAATAGGAGCGGAAGTTGTTTGTGCCAAGAAGGCAATTCGTATTCCTGGTAAGGATAAAATACCGGTGATGATTTATGGAGAGAAGGGTAATTCAAAGCTAAAACTCATTAGCTGTTTGAAAGCCAAGAAGTGTTTAGAAAAGGGATGTTACGCTATTTTAGCACATGTTAATAAAGTCGAAAAGAAAGAAAAGTGCATCAACGACGTGCCTGTGGCAAGAGATTTTCCTGAAGTTTTTCCGGAAGAATTGCCGGGATTACCTCCATTTAGATCGGTAGAATTTCAAATAGATTTAGTACCAGGAGCTGCACCAGTGGCTCGTGCTCCATATAGACTTGCACCGTCCGAGTTAAAAGAACTTCAAAGTCAGTTAAAAGAATTACTGGACCGTGGATTCATACGACCGAGTACTTCACCGTGGGGAGCTCCAATTTTGTTTGTTAAGAAGAAAGATGGATCTTTTAGGATGTGTATAGACTATCGTGAATTAAATAAGTTAACTATCAAGAATCGGTATCCACTACCGAGAATTGATGACTTATTTGATCAATTGCAAGGATCATGTGTTTATTCGAAAATCGACTTAAGATCGGGCTATCATCAACTACGCGTCAAAGAAGAGGATATTCCGAAAACTGCTTTTCGGACACGTTATGGTCATTACGAATTTTTGGTTATGCCGTTTGGATTGACGAATGCGCCAGCTGTATTCATGGACCTCATGAATCGAGTTTGTAGTCCGTATTTAGATAAGTTTGTTATCGTTTTCATTGATGATATTCTTATCTATTCCAAGAGTGAGCAAGAGCATGAAGAGCATGTAAGGTTGATATTAGAGTTGTTAAGAAAAGAACAACTTTATGCTAAATTTTCTAAGTGTGCTTTCTGGTTGAAAGAAGTGCAATTTCTTGGTCACGTTGTTAATAGCGAAGGAATTCAGGTTGATCCAGCAAAAACTGAAGCTATTGAAAAATGGGAGACTCCTAAGACACCAACACAGATACGCCAATTTTTGGGTTTAGCCGGTTATTATAGAAGGTTTATTCAAGATTTTTCCCGAATAGCTAAGCCGTTGACAGCATTAACGCAAAAAGGGAAGAAATACGAATGGACCTCGGAGCAGGAGAACGCATTTCAAATACTGAAGAAGAAGTTAACTACGGCGCCTATTTTATCGTTACCAGAAGGGAACGATGATTTTGAAATATATTGTGACGCTTCGCGACAAGGTTTTGGTTGTGTTCTTATGCAACGGAAGAAAGTTATTGCATTTGCATCCCGACAATTGAAGATTCACGAGCGAAATTATACGACGCATGATCTAGAATTGGGAGCAGTCGTGTTTGCATTGAAGATGTGGAGACACTACTTGTATGGGGTTAAATTCACTGTGTTTACTGATCATAAAAGCCTTCAACATATTTTTGATCAGAAACAATTGAACATGAGGCAACGTAGGTGGGTCGAGTTAATAAACGACTATGATTGTGAAATTCGTTATCATCCCGGGAAGGCAAACGTGGTGGCTGATGCTTTAAGCAGAAAAGAACGAGAACCAATTCGAGTTCGAGCAATGAACATAAAAATTCGTATGAATCTCAACTCACAAATCAAAGAAGTTCAACGAGAAGCACTCAATGAAGAAAACATAAAGAATGAAATAATGAAAAAGTACGAGAAACAACTTGTTGTACGGGAAGATGGAATTCGGTATTTTGCAAATCGTATTTGGGTACCGAAGTTGGGTGGATTAAGGAAGTTGATATTGAACGAGGCACATAAGACAAGATACTCGATACATCCTGGAGTTGGAAAGATGTATCAAGATCTTAAGACACGTTATTGGTGGCCTAATTTAAAAACAGACGTTGCAACATATGTTGGGGAGTGTTTAACTTGTTCCAAGGTTAAAGCAGAACACCAAAAGCCGTCAGGGTTACTTCAACAACCAGAAATCCCAGAATGGAAATGGGATGGTATTACCATGGATTTCATCACGAAGTTACCAAAGACTGCCTGGGGATACGACACCATTTGGGTGATTGTTGATCGTCTCACCAAGTCTGCACATTTCTTGCCTATAAAGGAAACAGATAGAATGGAGAAACTATTACGATTGTATATAAAGGAAGTTGTTTCAAGGCATGGAATACCTATTTCCATTATATCCGATCGTGATAGTAGATTTACCTCAAAGTTTTGGCAATCACTACAGGAGGCATTAGGAACTCGTTTGGATATGAGTACCGCATATCATCCGCAGACCGACGGGCAGAGTGAAAGAACAATTCAGACTCTTGAAGACATGCTCAGGGCATGTGTGATCGATTTTGGAAACGGATGGGATAAATATCTACCGTTAGCAGAATTCTCGTATAATAATAGTTATCATGCGAGCATTGGAGCTGCGCCATTCGAAGCATTGTATGGAAGGAAGTGTAGATCTCCTATCTGTTGGAATGAAGTAGGAGATCGACAATTAACTGGTCCCGAGATCATACACGAAACGACCGAGAAGATAGTACA